>NW_006922421.1:433261-439017 GCF_000298275.1 Orycteropus afer afer
CCAAGGGTGGGAAGGGAGGGGAGGGAACACTGCAAACAAACAACAAAAAATGCATTGACCCATGTCACTTTAGTTTTGTGCATTTCACTGTACATAAATTATATTTCATTAAAATGCATTAAAAAAAAAGAATTAAAAGAAGTAAAGAAAGTGAGCCCTCAGTTCAGGTACTAGTTCTGTAATACAAAAACCTATGATCACGGATAGAAACTGAGCTAAATAGCCTGAAGAACACAGGCAGAAATGACTGAACCCTAACGTGGCTTCATAGTCCCTGGGTGGCACACCAGTTTGCACTTGGCTACGTAAGAATATTAAATATACCATGGAAAGCCAGTTGTTGTTGTTTTTGTTGTTGTTGTTATGTGCCATCGAGTTGGACCCGACTCATAGCAACCCCTCCTTGGGTTTCCGAGGCAGTATCACTACGGAAGTAGATTGCCCCATCTTCCTTCCGAGGAGAAGAACAAACAAATCTGTCTTGGAAGAAGTACAAGCTGGAATGCTCCTTAGAAGTGAGGATACTGAGACTCTGGCTCATGTATTTTGGTCATGTTATCAGGAAAGACCAGAGAGAAAGACATCATGCTCGGTAAAGTAGAGGGACAGTGCAAAAAAAGGAAGACTCTCAATGAGAAGGATTGACACAGTGGCTGCACCAATGGGTTCAAATGTGAGGATAGTGCAGGACTGGGTGGCATTTCATTCCGTTGTATACAAGGTCACTATAAGTCAGAATGGACTTGGCAGAACCTGACAACTTAATTGAAAGGTTGGCTGTTCAAACTCACCCAGTCACTCCATGAAGAAAGGCCTGGCAAGTTGCTTCCATAAAGATTGTTGTTGTTTTTGTGAGGTGCCATTTATTAAAGATCAAGTTGTAATCTTTAATCCATAAATATTACAGCCAAGAAAACCCTGTGAAGCTCAGTTCTACTCTGTGACACATGGGGTTGCCATGAGTCAGAATAAACTCAACAGCAATATTAAAAAAAAAAAAAAAAAAATGTGACTTCTGGAGTCCCTGGATGGTACAAATGATTAATGCACTTCTCTGCTAACTGAAAGGATGGTGGCTCAAGTCCACCCAGATGTATTTTGGAAGAAAGACTATCATGAATTGAATTGTGTTTCCCCAGAATTTGTGTCAACTTGGCTGAACCATGATTCTCAGAGAAGTTATGTAATGATGTAATGAGGTAGATATGTAATGATACCCCATGATGTGACCTAATGTGATAAACTGATCAGATGTAAAAGGATTAAGGGTGGGTTGCAACACCCTAAGTCCCATCACAGCCTTGATCCATGTAAAGGAACTCCCCTGGGGTGTGGCCTGTGACTTTTTATCTCACAAGAGATAAAGAGAGAGAGAAGGGAGAAGAGAAGGGGGACCTATTACTACCAAGAAATAGGAGCCAGGAGCAGAGCACATCCTTTGGAACCAGTGTTCCTGCACTAGGATCCTCCTAGGAACAAGAAACACAGAAAGAGAAAGTCTTCTTAAGAGCTGGCACTCTGAACCCTGACTTCTAGCCTTCTAATCTATAAGAGAATACATTTCTGTTTGTTGAGGCCATCCACTTACGGTATCTCTGTTATAGCAGCACTAGAAAACTAAGACAAAGTCCTAGTGAAAAATCAGCCCCCGAAAACTCAACGGAGCACAGCTCTACTCCGACACACATGGGGTTCCCATGAGGTAGAATGGTCTCAACAGCAATTGGTTAATGTCATTTCTAGATCGAATCTAATTAGTTCACAACTTCTTGAGCAATATGACCAGGGAAGCTTTGAAGCTTACAATTTTGGAGTTAAACTCAACTATACAGCATGAGTCCTCTATTTTATTCTAGACAAATATAAAGACTTGCCACTATATTTGTGGAATAAAAACTCAGTGAGATGGATCCATGGCCTGGGCAGGAGAGCTGATTTAATATAATGGAATTCTACTACCACTTTTGAGAAAATCAAGAAAGCATCTAGAACACCACCTAATTTTTGCCATATTTTATATGGCAAAATATGTACATATTTTGTGAAAAGCAGATCAGTTACTAGGGGCAGGTACATCTAGTGAACTACAACCTATCCATTAAAATTTTTTTTGAAAAGGGATTATTCCAGAAGTGAGAGACCAGTCCATCAGTTTATCCCTTAAAAAAATGACTTCTTTATAGTCTAAATAATAACAGTGATAATGATGATAACAGCAATATCTTGTATTTATATCTTTTTTTTTCCAAATAGCTAAAATGCATTACTTTAAAGGACATCTAATTAATCCTGTGGAATAAGTAGGTAAGTAGGAGGAGGAATATGTAAACTATTTGGCTAATAAGTAAAGCCAGTGATTTCCAAATCTTGCTCCACATTAGAAATTACCTGGGGATCTTTAAAAAAAACAACTGATGTCTGGTGTTCCCACCCCAGACATTCTGATTTAATTGGTATGGAGTACAGCCTGAGCATCAGCAATCAAAGCTGGCCAAAAGATGTAAAAGGAGTAATATCTAATTATTACCATTCTTTAAAACATTTTAGCTCCATATCCAAACAAGAAACATGGTAGCAAAAAATACTAAAATAACTTTTTGGAAAGTTAGTGAATAGATCCATTTGTAGCCCTGCTTTGGAAGAAATGTAGGGTCACCTTGACAAAAGTGAAAACTATTAAAGCAATTATAGTTCTCATTTAAGGAGGAGAATGAAGAACAGCAACAAACTCTCTTCAAAGCTAAATGAGTGGGCTTTAAAAATTTCATTTGGCATGCAACTTCAAATAATAAGTACCTAAATGTAATAATTTCATTAAAATGTGCTTCAGTAACAAAGCTGCCAGTCAGAGGGTTACAGGTACAGAGACCAATAAAAACACACAAAAAGACATGGATTAGTCTGAAGCTACTAGAGGTACATACGACTTGACTAAAGGACAACTGCATACTCATCAGAGAAGATGCATATTTGAGAATCACAACAGCTGAGTTGGCTTGAGAGATGAAAGGCCTTGAGGGACAAGAGCTTGCCTCTAATTATTTGAGAATGTTAATTCCTACTAAGAGCACCTAGTAGGGTTTTGGGGCCATTATCTTAATGAAACCTCATCCATAATCTAATATTTACAAAATGGGCAGTACTTTCTTTAGGAATAAACTGAAATTTGCTCTTAAACATGTGTTGTTGTCAGGTGTTGTTAAGTCACTTCTGACTCACAGTGACCCCATGTACAACAGAATGAAATACTGCCTGGTCCTGTGCCATCCTCACATTTGATGCTAAATGCTTGAGTTCATTTTGTAAATCCATCCCATCAAGGTTTTCCCCTTTTTTGCTGATGCATTTTACCAAGCATGATAGCCTTCTCTAGGGATCAGTCCCTTCTGACATGACCAAAGTACAAGAGACAAAGTCAGGCCATTCTTGCTTCTAAGGAGCATTCCAACTGTATTTCTTCTAAGACAAATTTGTTCGTTCTTCCACCAGCCCATAGTATATTCAATATTCTTCACCAACGCAATTCAAATGCATCAATTCTTTGGTCTTTATTCACTGTCCAGCTCTCATATGCATATGAAGCTATTGAAAATGCCCTGGCTTGTTTCAGGTGCATGTTGACCTTCAAAGTGACATCTTTTGCTGTTTAACACTTTAAAGAGATCTTTTGCAGCAGATCAGCCCAATGCAATATGTTATTTGATTTCTTGGCTGCTGCTTCCATGGGTGTTGATTGTGGATCCAGGTAAAATGAAATCCTTGACAACTCAAATCTTTTCTGTTTATCATGATGTTGCTTAATTGCCCACTTGTGAGGATTTTTGTTTTCTTTATGTTGAAGTGTAATACATACTGAAGGCTGTAGTCTTTGATCTTCATCAGGAAATGTTTCCAGTCTTCTTCACTTCCAGCAAGCAAGGTTGTGTCATCTGCATATGCAGGTTGTTAATGAGTCTTCCTCCAATCCTGATACTACATTCTTCTTCATATAGTCCAGCTCATCAGATTATTTGCTCAGCAGGTAGACTGAATGAGTATGGCAAAAGGATACAACCCTGACACACACCTTTCCTGATTTTAAACCACACGGTATCTGCTTTGTTCTATTTGAATGACTGCCTCTTGGTCTATGTACAGGTTTCTTATGAGCACAATTAAGTGTTCTGGAATTCCCATTCTTTGCAATGTTATCCATAATTTATTATGATCCACACAGTCAAATGCCTTTGCTTGGTCAATAAAACACAAGTAAATATCTTTCTTATATTCTGTGTTTTCAACCAAAATTCATATGACATCCCTTGTTCTAGGACCTCTTCTGAATGTAGCTTGAATTTCTGGAAGTTCCCTGTCAATATACTGCTGCAACTGTTTTTGAATTATCTTCAGCCAAATTTTACTTGTGTGTGATATTAATAATATTGTTCGATAAATTCCACATTCTGTTAGATCCCCTTTCTTTGGAATGGGCACAAAAATGGATCTCTTCCAGTTGGTTGGCCAGGTAACTGTCTTCCAAACTTCTTGGCGTAAACAACTAAGCACCTCCAGTGCTGCGTCTGTTTGTTGAAACATCTCAATAGGTATTCCGTCAATTCCTGGAGCCTTGTTTTTCACCAATTTTTTTCAGTACAGCTAGGACTTCTTCCTTCAATACTACAGTTTTTGATCATTCTCCTGAAATGGGTGAATGTCAACCAATTCTTTCTGGTACAGTGACTGTGTATTTCTTCCATCTTCTTTTGATGCTTCCTGTGTTGTTCAGTATTTTGCCTATAGAAACCTTCACTATTACAGCTTGAGGCTTGAATTTTTAATTCATCTCTTTGAGCTTGAGAAATGATGAGTGTGTTCTTCCTTTTTGGTTTTCTAACTCTGGGTTTTTGCACATTTCATTATAATACTTTACCTTGTCTTCTCAAGCTGCCCTTTGAAATCTTCTGTTCTGCTCTTTTATTTCTTCCATTCACTTTAGCTACTCTCCATTCAAAAGCAAGTTTCAGAGTCTCTTCTGACATCCATTTTGGTCTTTTCTTTTTTTCCCATCTTTTTAATGACCTTTTGCTTTCCTCATGTATAATGTTGAAGTGTTAACTGTTCAAATGTTCCTGATGTCAAGTAAGATAGGGACAGAGAATTGACCATTGGATTTTGCAATGTAGCAGCCACTGGAAATCTTGGCAATAGCAGTTCTAGTTGAGTAGCAGGAATGAAAACCTGGTTGGAGTGGTTGAAGTGAGCATATGCTTTCAAGGAGCTTTACTCTAAGGAGAATTTGAAATGGAGCAGTAATTAGATGGGAATACGAATAAAGAAAGGGCGAAAGGAATATATTTTTTTTAACACAAGAGTTATGACTGCATGTTTATATATGGATGGGAATAAAAGGTAAAATGTACTTATTCAAAAGTGAGGGGGATAATTGTAGGTGCTAAGTCTGTGAGGGATCCTGCACACAAATGGAAGGATTGGCCTTTTTCCATTATAACGAGAGGGAAGACAAGAGTGTAGGGTTACAACCGGTGGTAGATAGATTTGTTGATGTAAAGGCATGAAAGCTTCTATTTTTTCATTAAAATAATAATGTTTTAGTTGAGAATGAAGAGAGGAAGAGTTGGAAATTGGAGCAGTGAGGTGAAAATAGTGATAGAGTGGCTTTGGAGAAATGGGGAATATGTTGTTGTTGTTGTTGTTATTTGCCATCGAGTCGGCCCCGACTCATAGCGACCCCTCCTTGGGTTTCTGAGGCAGTATCA
>NW_006922421.1:439117-447826 GCF_000298275.1 Orycteropus afer afer
GGTGGGTTTGAACCGCCAGCCTTCTGGTTAGCAGTCAAGTGCCTTAGGCACTATGCTACCAGAGCTCCTGGGGAATATAGTGACTAGGAAATATTAAAGGATTGCTGGCAACACTGAAAGCCTATATGAATTTAAAGTGAAACCAGTTATCTGAACAGTATTAAGTGTAATAAACATAAGCATAATAACCATTTTATTTTAAAAACTTTGGTGCTATGTACTGACTAATTATTCTGTAACAGGCACCATACTAGAAGCCCTGATGGCCCGGTAGCTAAGTGCTCTTCTGCTAACAAAAGGTAAGTGGCTTGAACGACCAGCCGCTCCACGGGAGAAAGATGTGGTAGTCTGCTTACATAAAAATTTATACCTCTAACAATGCTATAGGGAAGGCACTTCTACTCTGTCCTATAGGGTTACTGTAAGTCAAAATCAACTTGACAGCAAAGGGTTTGGTTTTCTTTGGAGGTACCATTTAAAACAAAACAAAACAAACTCACTGCCATCAAGTTGGATCCAGCCCGGTGACCCCTCCTTGGGTTTCCAAGGTGGTATCACTACAGAAGTAGATAGATTGCCCAACCTTCCTTCCGAGGAGTGGTTGGTGGATTTGAACCTTCAGCCTTCTGGTTAACAATCAAATGCCTCAGGCAGTATGCCACCAGAGCTCCATACTAAACCATTAATATGGTTCATACCATTATCATTTTCATTTTACAGATGAGAAAGCTGTGAAATTAAAGTAAACATGTCCAACGGCACAAAGTAAATGGCAGCATCCAGATTTTCATTTAGATTTTTCTAACAGTAAAAGCTTTTTTCCTAACTACTAATAGATAATATATAAATCTTACTCTGATTAAGTTAGCTTAATGCCACACAAACTTACATATAGCCATGTTTTCATATAATATATAAATCTTACTCTGATTAAGTTATCTTAATGCCACACAAACTTACATATAGCCATGTTTTCATAGGCCGATTATTAGGCTAAGTTACATCAGGGAAAAATAACGTGCAACTTCATGAACGGTTTCTGCTTACACTCTAATTATAAAAGCTAACTTTTTAGCAAAGAAGATCTAACTTAATCATAAGTCATTTGCCTTTTATAAAATGATCTAACTTAATCATAAGTCATTTGCCTTTTATAAAATGAAAATGTGATTTTACATCACAATAATGCCAAAATTTCACAACTCTTATGTTTCATACCAGGAAGCCAAGGTTACTTAATATCCATCTATCAACACCACTGGCCAAAGCATAAGGGTTTACTGAGAAAACACCAACAAGACAAATGAATAAAGACAATTCATGTACTAATTATTTTATCAGTTACCCTTAAAACCATGATATATAATGAAAGAGAAGAAATTATTACTTTAACAGCAGGTGCCAGAGTTCTCAGGGAAGTGATTATCTTTGCTGAGGAATATACCTTTATAGGATGCTTTGGGTGGGGCAGATGAAGATTCAAGGATATTAAGAAATAAAAAAGATATCTAACCTTCTCTGTCTGAGAAAGACACAGGAATTCAGGGTCTACAGGCAGCAGATTGAAAAAAGACCAGAGCAAAAAAAGGTATAATGCTAATACAGGGAAAAACATGGCAGAAGGCCAAATTGACTAGCGTAGTAAGATCCTACTTAAAATTATTTATCTTAAATGCAAAACCCTTCCTACCTCCCCAGATCTGCAGATAAGTGTGCTACACAAACGCCTCCCGTGAAGGGGAGGAGGACTCCCAGAGGGGGCTAAGGTCAGTGCCTGCCATGGCGTGGAACAGACAGAAGGGAACAGTTTGGGGAAGTGACCTATGGACAAGTCTGGAACTAAGCAGAAGCAGGAAATAAAAAATAAAAGCCTCTATGAGCCCCTAAAATTCTCAGAAATCTTAGAAAAGAATTTTTGATGTGGGATAAGGTAAACTTGAGTCAATCATGGCTAAACCCCAAAAGTCAGATTAATATCCAGGATATAATAAGGATACTGAAAACAAATGCATTCTGTAAATTGCTTGTTCCTATTATTTGAGATTTTTATGGTCATACTACAGGAACACTCTAAGCTACTTTTTGTATATTTGGAGTCCTTCAATCTTAAAAATATTAAAAAAAAATTTAAAAAGATGGGGAAAATTGCCTATGATTTCATTATTGTGTATAAGCATATAAAAATTAAGTAAAAAAAACAAAACAAACACCCTTCTACTCTTCCAATTCTATTTTTGAAATGTTATCTTCCCAGTTTTATCATATTTTTCTAGTTGTTTTCTATATACTGTATACATACTCCTTCTTTCTAGAAAGGAGTTTGTGCAAGACATATTGTGCTGCAACTTCCTTCATTCCCCTAAAATACTACGAATATTTTCTATCTTTTCAAGTCACAATTTATCAACCAGAAGGCTGGCAGTTCAAAGCCACGAGGCACTCCTCAGAGGAAAACTGGGCAATCTACTACTGTAGAGATACCGCCTTGAAAACCCAAGGAGGGGTTGCTATGAGTTGAATCAACTCGTTGGCAGTGAGTTTGATTTTTGGTTTATTTTCTTAAATAGTTGCATAGTATTTAATTGCATTAATGCATCATCATTACCCAGTTCTCTTTAGAGAACAAATGTCAGGCACATTTATGCTTTTTCCAAATTTTTGCTATTATAAATAGCATTCTAGTGAGCTGATTTATTTTAAGTACTTTTGGGAATATGCATATATGTGTAGGAGATACTAGAAATGAAATTACTGAGTTAAAGGGAATGGGCACTATATTTATTTATTTACAGATAATGCCAAATTACTCCTCAAAAACTTTACAAATTTACATTCCAATTATACTGTATAGGAGGTTCCTTTTTCCCTTTAATCTTTGTTAAATCTGGGTATTATCAATAAATGAAGTTTTGCTAACTGAATCAGGGGAAAAATTCTTATTTAATTTGCATTTCTCTGATTACTAGAAGGGTTGAAGATTTTTTCATATGCTATTGATCATTTGTATTCTTCTGAAGTGCATATTCATATAATTTTATTTTTATTGGGTTGTCTATTTTTTACTGCTTTGTAGGAGATTTTATGTATGATGAAACAATGCTCTATCTTTTGTCTTTTGTAAATATTTTCTCTTAGTCCATGTGGCAGAGACTTCTATTTGTCTCCTAATATTTGTTCTCTTTCTTTTCATCACAGTATTGCTGTAAATAGGCAAATAGCCTCCAGCTAAAGACTACATTTCCTAGCTCCTGTGCAGTTAGTCTGACCATGTGACCAAGTTTTGGTCACAGAGATGTGAGCATAAGTGATGATTATGTTCATAAAAGGAAGGGATATCTATAGCAGCCTTCTGGCTGGGATGTGGGTGTTGTGTTGAGTCATCTTTTAACCATAAAACACCTAACGGCTAGCAGAGAGAAATGAAGCTGCCACATCAGCTCTGGACAGCTTACACTCAGACTGTAACATCAGAGAAAATTAAACTTCTATGTTGTTTAAGCCACTGCTTTTTTGTTTTGTTTTCTTGTTACAGTAGCCAAACCTATATCCTAACATGGAATTTGGAATCTAGGTGAGGTGCTGCTGTAACTCACACTAAAATATATAGTGTTGGATTACCAAGCAGCAAGTGATTAGGACACAGATAGGGCAGGCTAGAATGCTGGTGATCTTTATAATGAGTGTCAAAGCATCCAGGAAAAGTGTTGCCTGTGATACCCTGGAAACCAGACCACAAACCATATGCCAAGTGAGCATGTGACCATAGGAAAAAAGGTTGACAAAATTCACAACATGTTGGCTGTTTCTTGACACTCAGAAAAACTCTAAAAGAAGAGATGAACTCAGTTACAGCAGTCAAAGTGTGGAAGCTGAGATGGAAGAGAATATAGTTCTGCTAAGAGTTTTCTCTGCCTGTGGTTGACAATCTAAATCTACTATGCTTCAGTAACTTGGGGCATGAATGCAACTGCTTCAATCACCCATCTTGAAGTGCTCCTTATTACCACTGTGGTAGTTCAGTTTGTGTGTCAACTTGGCTAGGCCTGGCTGAGTGGCTGGGCAGCTGGTGGTAGTTATTCCCCATGATGAGACAGGCAATCAGCTCCATGGTGGGATCTACCACAAGCAGCTGAGTAACTGCCTTTGGGATATGGTCTGCTTCCTGTATATAAGGAGAAGCCTTGGGAATGGTCTCTAGCCTATATGGCACACTTAGACCCTGCATGTAGCTGTGTCGTTGCTCAGCAGCCTGCTATGCTCTGCCGACCTTGGGACTTACAATGGACTTAAGTTAATGGCCTGCCATGTGGTTTGGTAACATCGGGACTGTGCCTTTTTACTTGTCAACCTTGGGGCTTCTCGGCCTCAGCAGCCAGCAGCTGTCTGAGTGAAGAAACATCTCTAGCTCCAGTGGGCTGGGAGTAGGAAGCGGAGCTGGACTTCAAGGTTGAGGGGCTTTCTCCCAGGCCCTAGAGCCTGGCACTTTGAACTTGGACTTAGAGCCTCCAAATTGTAAGAATAAACTCTTGTTTGTTAAGGCCATTCCATTTGTGGTATATTCTTGTTAGAGCAGCACTAGGTAACCAGAACAACCACTGAGTAGTGTTCTAGTGTATGAATACACACCATCACTTATTTATTGCCCTTAAATTGCCCTTATTCACCTATTGATAAACATGTATAGTTATTTTAAAAAGTTTTGTTTTTTAGCCATTATAAATAAATCTTCTGTGAGCATTCATATACAAGTCTTTCTGTGAATACATGTTTTGTTTCTCTTGGGTAACCACCTGGGAGGGGAAAGGCTGGGTTGTGTGATGGGTGTATGTTTAACATTTTAAGAAACTGCCAAAGTAGTTAAACTTATAAAGTCCCTGTTATTGATAGGTGCCATCAAGTCAGCTCCAACTCAAAGCAACCCTATGTACAACAGAACAAAACAATACCCAGTCCTGTGCCAGCCTTATAATCCTCGATATACTTGAGCTCATCATTGCAGCCACTGTATCAATCAATCTCACTGAGTGTGTGTGATATTAATGATATTGCTTGATAATTTCCACATTCTGTGCGATCACCTTTCTTTGGAATGGGTTCAAATATGGATCTTTTCCAGTCAGTTAGCCAGGTAGCTGTCTTCCATATTTCTTGGCATAGACGACTTAGTGCCTCCAGTGCGGCATCAGTTTGTATTCCGTCAGTTCCTGAAGCCTTGTTTTTCGCCAATTCCTTCAGTGCAGCTTCGACTTCTTCCTTCAATAGCACTGGTTCCTGATCATATGCCGCCTCCTGAAATGGATGAACAATGACCAATTCTTTTTGGTACTGTGACTCTGTGTATTCTTTCCATCTTCTTTTGATGTTTCCTGTATCAGTCAATATTTTGCCCGTAGAATCCTTCAATATTGCAACTCAAGGCTTGAATTTTTTCTTCAGTTCTTTCAGCTTGAGAAATGCCAAGTGTGTTCCCTTTGTTTTTCTAACTCCAGGTCTTTGCACATTTCATTATAATAATTAACTTTGTCTTCTTGAGCTGTTCTTTGAAATCTTCTGTTCAGCTCTTTTATGTCATTTATTCCATTTGTTTTAGCTACTCTCCATTTAAGGGCAAGTTTCAGTCTCTTCTAATATCCACTTTGTTTTTTCCTTCCTTTCTTGTCTTTTTAATGACCTTTTGCTTTCTCCATGGATGATGTTCTTGATATCACCCCACAATTCCTCTGGTTTTCGGTCATTGGTGTTCAATGTATCAAATCCATTTTTTAGATGGTCTCTAAATTCAGAAGGGATATAATCAAGGTCATATTTTTGCTCTCATGGACTTGTTTTAATTGTCTTCAGCTTCAACTTGAACTTGCATATGAGCAGTTGATGGCCTGTACCATAGTCGGCTCCTGGCCTTGTTTTGGCTGAAGATACTGAGCTTCTCCATCGCCTCTTTCCACAGATGTAGTCGATCTGATTCCTATATACTCCATCGTGTGAAGTCCACGTGTATAGCCTCCATTTCTGTTGTTGAAAAAGGTATTTGCAATGAATAAGTCATTGGTCTTGCAAAATTCTATCATGCAATCTCCTGTGCCATTTCCATCACCAAGGCCACTGGTGATGCTTCTTTGTTCCCAATTTTTGCATTCCAATCACCAGCAATAATCAACATGTCTTGATTGCATGTTTGATTGATTTCAGACTGTAGAAGTTGGTAAAAATCTTCAATTTTTTCATCTTTGGCTTTGGTGGTTGGTGTGTAAATTTGGATAATAGTAATATTAACTGGTCTTCTTGTAGGTGTATGGATATTATCCTATCACTGACAGCACTGTACTTCAGGATAGATCTTGAAACTTTCTTTGTGACGATGAATGCCATGCCATTCCTTTTCAATTTGTCATTCCCAGCATAGTAGATCATATGATTGTCCATTTCAGTTCGCTAATGCCTAGGATATTGGTCTTTACGCATTCCATTTCATTTTTGACAACTTACAAGTGTCCTAGATTCATACTTCATACATTCCACATTCTGATTATTAATGGATGTTTGCAGGTGTTTCTTTCCATTTTGAGTCATGCCACTTCAGCAAATGGAGGTCCCGAAAGCTTTACTCCATCCATATCATTAAGGTCAACTCTACTCTGAGGAGGCAGCTCTTCCCCATATTTTGAGTGCCTTCCATCAATAATGAGGGGTTCATCTTCTGGCACTGTAACAGACAATGTTTGTGCAACTATTAATCTAAAGGTTGGCAGTTTGGACCTACCCAGCAGTACCACAGAAGAAAAGGCGTGGTAATCTGCTTCTGGAAAGATTATAGCCAAGAAAATCCTATGGAGCAGTTCTACTCTGTAACATATGGAGTAGCCGGGAGTAGTAATCAACTCAATAGCAACTAACAACAAAGCAGTACATGACAGTTCCAGCTGCACCATATCATCAACACTTAGTATGGTTGCTTTTTTCTTTCTTTTTCTTTAAATTTTAGTCATTTTAATGAGTACGTAAGGAGCTCTGGTGGTGCAGAAGTTAAGGCATTTGGCTGCTAACCAAAAGGTCAGTGATTCAAATCCACTAGCTGCTCCATGGAAGAAAGATGAGGCAGTCTGCTTCTGTAAAGATTTACAGCCTTGGAAACCCAATGGGGGTCATTATGAGTGGGAATTGACTCGATGGCAGTGAATTTAGTTTTTTGGAAAGGGTAAGTAGTAGTATCTTACTGTAGTTTCAACTTGCCTTTTCCTGATAATTAATGATGTTAAACATCTGTGGTGCAGTGAATTATTGAATATAATGCCCATGCTAGCTATAGTCTTTGTGACTCCCACACAATGATTAGGAGGGACTATGCAAATAAGGTGTTTGTGGCCCATGAAGGGGATTGGACAGCTTGCTGCTAATGCAAATAAGGTTCATGGCATGCTGGTGGGGGCAGGACCATGCAAATAAGGTGTATGGAACCCTAATGAGGTGATTGGTCAGTTTTGCCATCTCACTAAGCTTAAAGGGAGAAATGGGAACACAGGATGGGAGAAGCTATAACATGGAAGATAGCTAGAGATGGTGGTACAGCAGTATCAAGAACCATATTGCTGCCAGACAACAGGAATCAAGAGACCAGTGCATGACAGGCAGTGGGCGTGGCAATCCCCAGAGCTAGGAGTTGTAACACTTGCCTGAAAAGGCTCCAAGCAGGGCCTAGCAGCAAAGGGCAAGAAGAAGCTGTCCTGATCAAGAATTGTATCCTGAGTTGTTTCTGTTACTTCTGAGTCTTTCATGATCCTGACTTGTACCCTTTTACTTCCCAAATAAACCACTTAACTCTAAGTATGACTCATGAGTTCTGTGAGATGGTGGAGTGAATTACAGACCTCAAAGACTAGAGGGAGAATACTGAGGGGAGGGGTGGTAGTTGATGTTAGAGATGACGGACTGGTATAACAGTCTGGAAAAGTTAGACATTTGGGACATTTTAGCTTCTGCCTCATAGGAACTTGTGCTGATCCTTTTAAAAGAAATTACTAATTTAGTTGGTGACAGAATGATGGGATTCACTGCAATGGTCCAGACTGATTGGAATGTGCAGTTTTGGGAAAAATGGGATAAATGGGAGGATGAGAAACTTTTGGTTTCTAGATAGGATGAAAACACTCACCAACTGAAGCAGCTGTTATGTGGCAATCAGCTACCTAAGGCAAAAGCTATTCAGGGTAAGTAGGAGTGGTGGATCTAACTCCTGAAGAATTGGCTAGCTGGATGCATAAGGAAATGCAGAGTGATAAGGGACTGGTGAGACATACAATTCCTTGGTTGCTGTTATCAGTAACTGCTGCCATGGCAAGGAAAAAGAATGTAGGAGTTAATTGTAGCACTGAACCAAGGCCAGAACTGATCCCTCAGGGCTGACCCAGAAAGCAAAAATCACTTCCAAACAACTGAAATTACCTCCACAGACCTACTGCTGGTCAAGTAGTCTGAGAGGGGAACAGACAAAACCAAGAAACTATTTAAACCAGGGTATAGTGTAAAGGAGTTACTTCAATTTGTAGATCAGTATCATCAGTTTCAAGGAATTCACGTTGCTTGGTTCTACAATCGATGCCAACGGAAGCAGCAGTCAGGACATTAGACGACGTGTACCATTGGGAAAGTCAACTGCGAAGGAACTGTTTCAAGTGCTGAGGAGCAAGGATATCTCCTTGAGGACTAAGGTGC
>NW_006922421.1:448173-472013 GCF_000298275.1 Orycteropus afer afer
GAAAGAGGGGGAGGCCTTCAAGGAGATGGAGTGATACGGTGGCTGCGATGATGGGCTCAAGTATAGTGGGGATCGTGGGGCTGGCGCAGGATCGGGCAGTGTTTCGTTCTGCTGTGCATGGGGTCGCTATGAGTTGGAAACGACTCGACGGCACTTAACAACAACAACAACAATCATCAGCTTCCTAAGGAACAATTACTACAATGGATTGTGAGAGCGACTAATTTAGGGGCAGTGTCCTTATTTTTGAATGCTGCAGAATGAAAGAGTATGTTTGGGTTGATCCAAGACTCATGATGGAACAGTCACAAACGATACAAGATCCAACTACACAGCATGTTAACCTAGAGGGGACAGCCAGCCTTGTGGACTGGATAAAATTTGGCAGTGCTATTTATTCGCAGTTCAAACCCACCAGCCACTCCTCGGAAGGAAGACTGGGCAATGTACTTTCATAGTGATAATGCCTCAGAAACCCAAGGAGGAGTTGCTGAGTCGGGTGGTTTTTTTGTGTTGTTTTTTTTTTTTTGTTTGTTTGTTTAAGAAGATAAACAGATACCCAATGAAACACTCCAGAGGAAGCAGTTGATGTGCTGCTTATGTAAGTCAAGCTATAATGCTGGATCAGGATATTCATCCAATGATTATGCCCCTTACACAGGGGGCATACATGTTAGATACAGTCACATCAAGGGAGTCCCTTTTATATGGGCCTCCTAATTTAGGAGGCTAGAAGTCTGAATTCAGGGTGCCAGCTATAGGGGAAAGCTTTCTCTCTCTTTCAGCTCTGGGACAAGGTCCTAGACTCCTTTCAGTATCTTATCTGTGGACCCAAGTTTCCTTGAAGATTTATATGTGTCTTGCCATCAGTCTCCCTCTGGGTCTAGGAGCTCTCAGCACAGCGACCCCAGATCCAAAGGACACACTCTACTCCCAGCAATTCTTTCTTGGTGATAATCAGGTCTCTTTCTCTCTGCTCGTGTGTCTCTACTTTTATCTCTTGTAAGGTAAGAGGTAGGAGCTCTGGTGGCATAGTGCCTAAGGCATTTGACTGCTAACCAGAGAGCTGGCGGTTCAAATCTACCAGCCACTCCTCGGAAGGAAGATTGGGCAATCTACCTCCTTAGTGATACCATCGTGGAAACCGAAGGAGGGGTCACTATGAGTCAGACCCGACTTGATGGCAGTGAGTTTGGTTTGGTTTGGAGGGTAAAAGGTAATGCAGGCCACACTCCAGGAAAATTTCTCTTACATTGAATCAGGGCTGTGACCTGATTAAAAGTTTTGCATGTCACCCTAATTCTCTTACAAATGACTGGATGATCACATCAGAACTGCCTCTAATCCTGCTTCATTAACATCATGTTGTTGTTAGGTGCTACTAGTCAGCTCCAACTCATAGTGACCTACGTACAACAGAACAAAATATTGCCCAGTCCTGCGCCATCCTCAATCCTTGCTATACTTGTGCCCACCGTTGCAGCCACTGTGTCAATCTATCTTGCTGAGGGTCTTCCTCCTCTTTTTTGCTGACCCCCTACTTTACTAAGCATGATATCTTCTCTAGGGAATGGTCTCTTCCAACAACATGACCAAAGTAGGTAAGATGAAATCTGGACATTCCACTTCTAAGAAGCATTCCAGCTGTACTTCTTCTAGGACAGGTTTATTAATATAGTAGTGGCTCACATGACCAACAGAAGCCGGTTAACGAATCCAGCAAAAATCCAGGGCCCTGCCCAAATGGTGCAATTAATAGAAATAATGGGAAGGAGCTACCTGTGATGTTCTGCAGGCAACCAAGAATAAGTTGTTGTTGCTACCTATCCCCAAGCCTAAATAGGAGGACCAATGTTTGATTGGAATTTTTGGATTTTGAAGAATGCATATTCCACATCTGGGAATATTGCTGGCTCACATACATAAAACCATTAAGAAGAAAACTCTGTTCAAATGAGGGTAGAACAACAGCAGGCTATGTCTGAATTACAGAAAGTAGTCTCACTCTCCCTGCTTTTAGGCCCTTATAATCTATATTCAGAAATGATGTTGGAAGTGTCTGCCACACATGCTTATAAAATCTGGAGCTTAAGGCAAAAACCTGAGAATACTGCCCTATATCAATAGATTGGATTTTGGACTAGAAAGTTTCCAGATGCACCATGATACATGCCATTGAAAGTCAAGTGTAGATTGAGTGTAGATTGAGACTGCCTCAATGACAGCACATAAAATCATCATGGGACCGGACATACCCATAATGTCTTGAGTGATATCAGAGAAACACTATAATAAGGAAAGTGTTGTCCTAAATAATGGCTCCATAACAAAATGGAAACGGTTTATACAAACTGTTAGAGGAATGCAGAGAAGCACCCACCATATCCATAAGCAGAGTCTCTTTTCCTGTAGGTCCTACACTGAAACCACTTGAGAAGATGCCAGAGCACACTGCTACATGCACAGTGCCCTATGAACAACTTTCTGCCAAGCAGCAGAAGGCTTCTGGCCTCATGGATGGCAATTCCAGGGTACATGGACAACATTTAATGTAGAAAACTGCTGCACTAAGACCAGCAGATGAAAAGACGCTGATATAAGAAAGAACATGTCAGCTCAATGGGCTGAACTGTATGTTGTCTTCCTAGCTGTGATGGAAGAACTGGGTAATGGTGGAAGCCCATGTGTTTAGATTTTCACCTATTCATGGGCAGTGGCCAACAGTCTGGTTAGATGGTCAGACAAATGGGTGATGAAGAATTGGACTGTTAAAGGGATACCCATGTGGGGCATGGAACAATGAAAAGCACTCTGGGAATTTAGAGAGTGCATTAGAGGAGGACATGTTGATGCCCATCTGAAGAACCCCCTTCCTAGATTGGAAGGCAACTGGAATCAGTAAGGGGACCTGTTGGTACACTCACTGGAGGTGACCAATTGGGTTCACGAAATAAACAGACTTGAGGGTGCTGCAGCAATGCAGAGATGAACTGAATATAAACACATCCCTCTTGCACCCACTGAGGCACAAAATGCCAATAAGGACTGCTCTGTCTTCAACAAGAAAGACAGAGTTTGCACCCTCATACACTTGCTGGTGGGACTATAAAATGGTACAACCACTGTGGAAAGCAGTATGGCACTTACTTAAAAAGTGGAAACTAAAAATACCGTATGATCCAGCAACCCAACTACTAGGTATTTAACTGAGAGAAATAAGAAGCATGGCATGGACAGATATATGCACACTTACATTTATCAAAGCATTATTCACAAAAGCAAAAAGATGGAAACAACCTAAGTGCCCATCAATGGATGAATGGATAAAACAAACTATGGTACATATACACAATGAAATAGTACACAATATTAAAAAATAATGATGAACCTGTGAAACACCTCATAACATGGATGAACCTAGAGAACATTATATTAAGTAAACTTAGTCAATTACAAAAAGACAAATACTGTATGAGACCCCTACTGTAAAAAGTCAAGAAAAGGTTTACACATAGGAAGAATCATTCTTTTGAAGGTTACCAGGGGTGGGAAGGGATGGGAGGGTAAATCACTAACTAAATGGGAAACAGATATTAACCTGGGTGAAAGGAAAGGCAATATACATTAAGGGGGAGGTCAGCACAAAATGATCAAGGTAGAGGAAAACACAGGGAGGAGGTAAGAGTTAAAAGGCAACAAAGGTGAATACTATTACATACACAATCCTGCAATAATAATAATCTATGGGTGGATATGCAGATAGACATCAGGCTGAACAGGGGTGAGAAGGCAAATGGGACTACACCCATGAATACATATAGGTTTGACAGAGAATATCTCTCTACATTTGTATTTATATGTACTGCAAATGTATCCATGAATATAGTAAAGCATACAAGGGGCAAAGTTATGAAAACATTTTAGTCATAACCAAACACCTTGAGGGAATGAGTCGCTGGGGACAGGGGCATAGGACCATAGTCTTGGGGGACACTAAGGTCAACTGGCATAACACAATCCACAAAAATGATGTTCTACATTCTACTTTGGTGACTAGCAACTGAGGTCTTAAAAGTTTGTGAGCTTTGGTGGAGTAGTGAATAAGGTATTTGGCTGCTAACCAGAAGGTCAGTGGTTCAAACCTACAAGCTGCTCTGTGGAAGGAAGATGGGGCAATCTACTTCTGTAAAGATTTACAGTATTGGAAATTCAATGGGGGTTGTTATGAGTCAGATTTGACTTGATGGCAGTGAGCCTGGTTTGGAGTTTTTTTGAGCCATCTAAGATGCAAATATTGCACTCTGCTCATCCAGAGCAAAGAAGAGTAAAGAAAATCAAAGACGTAAGGAAACAATTAGTCTAAAAGACTAATGGATGATATGAACCTCTCAGTCTCTATGACCCTGAGATCAGAAAAACTAGATGCTGCCTGGTTACCACTGCTGACGATTCTGAAAGGGATCACATTAGGAGGTTCTGGTTAAAATAAGAGAAAAATGTGGAACATAATTCAAAATCATAAAAGACCAGGCTTACTGGTCTGATGAAGACTGGTGGAACCTCAGGACCCCAAAGACTACCACTCTTACACATCCTTTAATCTGGGAACTGAACTCAACCCCTGTGGCTCAACTTTCAGCCAAACAATAAACAGGGCTATAAGGTGAATAATAACACTAGGAAAGCATGCATTCAGACTCAGGCAGCATTTACCCAGGGATAAATCTAAGAAGGCAGGAAGAGACAGAAAAGAAGGACAAAGGGAAATGGTAAACACAGTGAGGAAATGGGAAGAATGCTGTTACACTGTGGGGACTGTAATGTCACAAAATGTGCATGAATTGTTGAATGGAAAACCAATTTGCTTTGCAAACTTTTACCCAAATCACAATTAAAAAAGAGGAAGGCCCTGCACATGGTTGGCAAGTTGATTATATTGTACCAGTGGCACCAGGTGGCTACAAATGGGTCCTCACAAGAATACTTATTCTGGACTGGGCTTAGCATATTCCATGACAGATGCAAATGCTAAAAACATCATTAAGGTATTGGAACAAAAGATGCTGTACTAATTTCAACCACCAAGTCATATTTCATCAGACCAAGGAACATACTTTACAGCCCACAGGCTGCAGTAATGGGCCAAGAAATATCATATTAAATGAACATACCATGTTGCATCACTCCCAGAGTAATGGCTTGATAGAGAATTGGAATGGGCAACTAAAACATTTGTTATCTAAAATGAGGGGGAGATAAACGCATAAAGGTCTGGCTCACATGCCTTCCTGAGTGTGTGCTCACATTCAACATGAGGGAGGCAAAGGGAAGATCACCACTGAACAGATGCCTGTGCTTCTCAGGGGGATCTGAGGAAAAGGGGATGTAGGAGGATGCTAGTATACACTGTACAGTTCTTCCCCACATCACCTGAAATTGCTATTTTCCTGCTGGAAATTGTGATCCCAAGACCAGGTATACAGCTGCAAGTGCCAGAAACAAGGGTGGTCCCTAAGCACCTGAACATGGTATCCCTTCCCAAGGAGGAAAAGTTGGGTAAAAATAAAGGACAAATGAAAGGAGAAATAATAGATGAAGGTACAAGAATGAATAAAATGGGTTATGCAGCAGGGGAATGTAACATTATGCTGATACCTCAAGCAAGTAAATAATCTCATCTCAGTTAAATTTTCTCAGAGTCCTGAAAGGGTGAAACTGAGGCAGTTTTTGGAGAACCTGACCAGATTAGAAGATGGATACCTGCAGCAAACCTGAATAGCTCGTAACTGAGTAACCTTACCCTGAGGACTCTTTTCCCTACTGAAAGACTAATTGTCAATGACTGTTTGGACTGGTAAAATGACTGGGTTGTTGTTGTTGTTATGTGCCGTTGAGTCAGACCTGACCCATAGCGACCCCTCCTTGGGTTTCCGAGGTGGTATCACTACGGAACTAGATTGCCCAACCTTCCTTCCAAGGAGTGGCTGGTGGGTTTGAACCGCCAGCCTTCTGGTTAGCAGTCAGATGCCTTAGGCACTATGCTACTATTCATTTAGCATATTTTCATGTGCTAAATAACTGGCAAGCTGTGTATCTTCTTTTGTGAAATGTCTGTTTAAGTATTTTGCCCATTTTGAAATTGCTTTATAAGGGTTCTTTCTATATTCTGCATAAAAGTCCTTTATCTGATACATGTTGTCAATATTTTCTCCTAGTCTTCATTTTCTTAATGGTGTCTTTCAAAATTTGATGAAGTTCAGTTTATCAAAATTTCCTTTATTGATCATGCTTTCTGTGATCTTTCTAAAAAATCTTTACCAACCCAAGATCACAAACTTTTTTTTCCCCCATAGGAATTTCAGAAGTTTTATTTAGGTCAGTATCAATTTTGAGTTTTTATGTTTGATGTGAGGTAGGGAATCAATGTTATTTTTTTTTCCATGTAGATACCTAATTGATCCAGCATCATTTGTTGAAAAGACTTTCTTTTCTGCACTGAGTTGCCTTGGCACCTTTGTTAAAAATCAATTCAACAATAGATCCATATATATGTGGTTCGATTTCTAGACTTCATATTGTTTCTCATTGATCTATAATCTATCTTTTTACCAATACCAAACTGTTTTGGTATAGTAGCTTATTATTACTATCATAACTTTATAGCAAGTCTTTTATTATTATTAAAATGATTTATTGTGCTTTAGGTGAAAGGTTTTTTTTTTTTTAAATGCATTTTATTGAAATATAATTTATGTACAGTGAAATGCACAAAACTAAAGTGACATGGGTCAATGTATTTTTTTGTTTGTTTGCAGTGTTCCCTCTCCTCCCCTCCCACCCCTTGCAACCAAGAAAGAAAGTTTCCCTCCATATATAAACCTTTCCATGACCCTTCACAACAACAAACTAATATTATATTTGTCCTTCTGTGATTGACTTATTTCACTCAGCATAATGTCCTCCGAGTTCATCCATATTATGCGGGGTCTTGCAGACTCTACATTATTCTTTAGTGCTGCATAGCATTCCATTATGTGTATGTACCACAGTTTGGTCAACCATTCTTCGCTGATGGGCGCAGAAGTTGTTTCCATCTTTTTGCTATCGTAAATAGTGCTGTGATGAACATGGGTGTGCATGTATCTGTTCCTGTCCTGGTTCTCAGCTCTCTAGGACATACACCTAATAATGGGATTACTGGGTCAAATGGTATCTCCAATTCCAGCTTTCTAAGGAATCCCATGTTGCTTTCCACAGTGGTTGTATCCTTTCACACTCCCACCAGCAGTGTATGAGAGTCCCAATCTCTCCTCATCCCTGTCAGCATTTGTTATTTTCTGTCTTGTTGAACCTTGCCATCAGTGCTGGGGTGAGACAGTATCTCATTGTTGTTTTGATTTGCATCTCTCTGATGGCCAATGATTGAGAGCATCTCTTCATATATTATGGCCACCTGAATATCCTCCTTGGTAAAGTATTTATTCACGTCTTCTGCCCATTTTTCAATTGGATTGTTAATTCCTTTGGTGTCGAGGCATTGGAATTTTCTATAAATCTTAGGGATAAGCCCCTTGCCAGATATGTAATTATCGGCAAATATGAATTTGTTGCTGACATTTTTGTTATGTGCTTTTTTGTGGTGTCAATTTCTTTGTTCCATATAAGTTTTTATGCTGTGCTCGTTTTGTTTATGAATCGTGTTATCACTTCCTTCATTGCTACTGCTTTAGTATTTGTTAAATATTTGTGCTGATCCTCCTTTTTATTTTGATGTGAAGGTTTATCAGTTTTCTTTGAGGTTACCCTATGATTTATACTTTTCTTCCCAAGTTTAGAACAGTCTGTTCCATCTAGTAGTTGTCTTGACTTCCCTACCATCTAGGAGTTCTGTAATGACACAAGTTTTTTCCCTCTTTTTGGTTTGTAGTTGTCCTCGTTTATCAATCAATGTCTCTGGTTCCCTGTTTACAATCTTGTAGGCTTCTTTACTTTGGATAATTCCATAGCTGGGTTGGCTTCTGGGTTATATCATCATGTGTGTTAATGGTCAGTTGTTGTTGGCTGTTGTTGCTTCTCCATCCAAAGGACTCCCTTTAGCACCTCTTGTAAGGTTGGTCTGGTTTTAACAAATTCCTTTAATTTCTGCTTATCTGGAAATGTCCTAATTTCACCATCATATTTGAGGGACAATTTTGCTGGGTATATAATTCTTGGTTGGAAATTTTTCTCTTTCAAGATTTCATATATACCATCCCTGCATGTCTTCTCACCTTCATGGTTTCTGCCGAGAAATCTGAGCTTACATTTATTCGTTGTCCCTTGTAGATAACTTTTCCTTTTTTCCATGGGGCTCTCATAATTCTTTTTCTTTGGTTTTGGTAAGTTTGATGATGATATGTCTTGGTGATTTTCTTTTGGGGTCTACCCTGTTTGGGGTTTGTTGGACTTCCTGAATGGATATATTCTCATTTTTCATCGTATCAGGGAAATTGTCTTCCAACAAATCTTCAACAATTTTCTCTGTGGTTTTATTTTTCTCTTCCTGTTCTGGAATTCCAATGACACATAGGTTATTCCTTTTGATGGTATCCCACATGAACCTTAGGCTTTCTTCATTTTGTTTTGATATTTTTTCTGAGTGATCCCTTTCCAAAGAAGTATTCAGTTATTTGTCTTCAATCGCATTAATTCTGTTTTCCATTCTATTGATTCTATTCCTTTGCACTTTCAATGTGTTACCCATTTCTGAGAATTTACTATTAATCTTCTGGATTTCTACCTGTAGATTTAAAATCATTTCTAATTTTTCATTTATTTTTTCATTTTGTTCTTGTATTTTCTTCCAAAATTCTTCTAGGGTTTTGTCTGTGTTTTCCTTGATTTGTCTCTCAATCCTTTGAAGATATCTGGATATAATTCTTTTCTATTCCTTCAGGGAGTTCCAATGCTGCATCTTCCTCAGGAATGTGTTTTGGGTTCTATATCCTGGTCCCTTGTTTCTCCTATTTTATCTTGTTTCTTTGTGTGGACTGTGATGCTCTGTTGTCTCTGAGGCATTGTAATGCTTTTGTGTTTATATTTAATTGGTGATTGTATATTGGAGTGACTTGTCCACAATTTTAGTTTTCTTTGTTTTGTTTATATGGTATCTACACATGCAGGATACTATGCTGTGCTCCTCTATTTGCTAGTTGACAGCACTTACACACTCACCACCTGTCTCCTTTCCTGTTGTCAGCCTCTTGTATGTCCCTTTTGACCTTGGCAAACAGAGCCTATTCTTAGGTCTCTGGAATCTGAATGAGAATGCTATCACTTTGAAATCCAAAATGGCTGCCACTTGTATTGATTCAAAATGGCTGCCCCTCAGTCACTTTAAATATCCAAAATGGCTGCCGCTTGTAAACATTCAAAATAGCTGCGCCCTCTGTGACTTTAAATATCCAAAATGGCCACGGCTTGTAAACATCCAAAATGGCTGTGCCCTTGGTCACTTTAAATATCCAAAATGGCTGCTGTGTGTAAACAATCAAAATGGCTGCACCCTCCAGATAGCAGAAAGTCAACAGCTCAGGTTGTCTCCCTCCTTGCTGTTTTCCTTACTAGTCATAGGCCACCAGCACAGTCATCCCTGCAGTCCTTGGTGACCAGGGCTGATCTTTATGTCAATGCTCAGATTCCAACACCACTTGGAAATATTCAGGCTGTTGGTCCCGTCAGAGTAGCTGACAGTCCGCAGGTCTGACCGTCTCTGTACTCGCTGTTTTCGTTCAGGTTTTTCCACTATTTGGTGCCTAATCCACTTCTGTATAGCTCCTTTCAAAGCTCAGGGCTCCCGGATTATCTTCTGTATCTTTGTCAATTGGTTTTTCTTTTCTTTGTTGAAGAGGGTCTGTGTCACTTGTCTACTTATTCCTCCATCTTACTGGAAGTTCTATAGTAAGTATTAAGATCAGATAAAGCCTCCTCCAACTTTGTTTTTCTTTTTAAAATTGTTTTGCCTTGAAAACATTATGCTGAGTAACTCAGTTGCAAAAGGACAAATATTTTATCTTTCTACTTATATCAATATCTAGAATACACAAATGTGTTAGTGGTTACCAGGTGTGGAAGGGAGGGGACTCACTGATTAAGGGACACTGAGCTTCTGTTAAGGGTGATAGAAAAATCTGAAAATAGTAGTGATGTTTGAATATGACAAATGTAATTAATGTCACAAATTGTATATAAAAAGTATGTTGGACTGGCAAATGTTTTGTTACATATATATTTACTGCAGTTAAAAAAGTAAAAGTAGTTGTGCAGATTTGCACTCTGAACAGCAATGTAGGAGAGTTTGTTGTCCCAAATTCTCACGAATATTTTGATAATTTGTTAAATCTTAGTCCTTCTCATGTGTGTGGTGGCACCTCTTTGTAGTTTTAATGCATTTTTTGATGACTAGTGATGTTAAGCCCCTTTCATGTCCTTGCTACCCATTTGAATATTCTCTTTTGTTAAAGGCTTTTTGACCATTTTCTGATTGGGCTTTTTCTTGTTGATTTGTGGGAGTTCTTTATACCTTCTGGTATAAATCTTTTTTTTTTTGGATGTATATTATAAATATCTTCCATTATAAATGTGGCTCACATTTTCATTTCCTTATGCATAGAAGGAGAGCTTTGGTGGCGTAATGCCTAAGGCATTTGACTGCTAACCAGAAGGCTGGCAGTTCAAACCCACCAGCCACTCTTTGGAAGGAAGGTTGGGCAATCTACTTCTGTAGCAATACTGCCTTGGAAGCTCAAGGAGGGTTCGCTATGAGTTGGATCCGACTCAACGGCAGTGAGTTTGTTTTTTGGTTTTTATTTATTTATTTATTTTTAAATGTATTTTATTGAAATATAATTTATGTACAGTGAAATATACAAAACTAAAGTGACATGGATCAATGCATTTTTCCTTTTTTTGCAGTGTTCCCTCCCCTCCCCTCCCACCCCTGGCAACCAACAAAGAAAGTTTCCCTCCATATATAAACCTTTCCATGACCCTCCACAACAACGACTAATACTGTATTTGTCCTTCTGTGATTGACTTACTTCACTCAGCATAATGTCCTCCAAATTCATCCATATTATGCGGTGTTTTGCAGACTCTACATTATTCTTTAGTGCTTCATACCATTCCAGTATGTGTATATACCATAGTTTGGTCATCCACTCTTCCACTGATGGGCACATAGGTTGTTTCCATCTTTTTGCTATCGTAAATAGTGCTGTGATGAACATGAGCGTGCATGTATCTGTTCCTATCCTGGCTCTCTAAGAAATATACCTAGTAAGGGGATTTCTGGGTCAAATGGTATCTCCAATTCCAGCTTTCTAAGGAATCACCATATTGCTTTCCACAGTGATTGTGTCACTTCACAGTCCCACCAACAGTGTATGAGAGTCCCAATCTCTCCACATCCCCACCAGCATTTGTTATTTTCTGTCTCATTGAACCTTGCCATCAGTGCTGGAGTGAGACAGAATATATCATTGTTAAAACAACATCTCTCTGATGGCCAGCGATTGTGAGCATTTTTTATGTATTAGCTGACCACCTGAATATCCTCCTTGGTGAAGTGTTTATTCATGTCTTCTGCCCACTTTTCAATTGGACTGTTAATTCCTTTGGTGTTGAGGCATTGGAGTTTTCCATCAATCTTAGAGATAAGTCCCTTGCCAGATATGTATTTATCGGCAAATATAAATTTGTTGCTGTCATTTTTGTCATGTGCTTTTTCACTGTGTCGATTTCTTTGTTCCATATAATTTTCTATGCTGAGCTCATTTTGTTTATGAATTGTGTTATCACTTCCTTCATTGCCATTGTTTTAGTATTTGCTGAATATTTATGCTGGTCCTCTTTTTTATTTTGATGTGAAGGTTTATCATTTTTCTTTGAGGTTACCCTGTGATTTATAGTTTTCTGGTTTTTGTTTTTATGCATAGAAGAAAAACAACTGTAGACTGACCAAAGTGTTAAAAGTAACTGTGCCTGGAAGAATTTTCTCCCTTTTTGCTTTACTTCTCCATATTTTCCAGTTCTGGAAGGAAGGTTGTGAAATCTACTTCCATAATGCCGCCTCGGAAACCCAAGGAGGGGTCGCTATGAGTCACGGTCGACTTGACAGCAGTGAGTTTTTTTTTTTAAGGAGCATGTAATGAAAAATTTAAAAATAACAAAAAGGAATGAGGTGTTTAAGGAAGATGGTTTATATTTTAAAAGCACCCACATGATGATGCAGCTAAAAAGTAACCCACTGGAATAACCAAGACCAGAACTTTCTACAATTTGCCTTTCAAATTGTGTAAGAAGCTGGGCTAATCTGCTAGAGACACCTGGTGGAGAGTATTGATAAATTTACAAAAAATGTTTGAATGTGACGGATGTGCTTGAGCATAAAGGTCCAGCGTATCAGGTGAGAAACATATGTAAAATACACTTTGGTTCCCTCATCATCTCAGTTTTCAAACAACTACTAAAAACAACTTTCAACTCTCTGTTGGAGTAAACATAGCCTACCAGTGGATTGGTTTTGTGTCCAACCAGAAACTATGACATTAATTCAGATGAAACTAGAGACAGTGAGGTTAGAAGTAGAAATGGAACTGATTCAAGGTTGGCTACATAATTTGTGGGAACCAGTGCAAAACAAAAATGCAGGGCCCCCTAATCAAAAAGAAGGAAAAAACTGTCATCAACAGTACTAAAATAAAATTTCTTTTAAAAAAAAAGCTTTGGTTACTTTATGTCCTTTGCATTTCCTTTTAAATTTTAGACTAACCTTAAAAAAAAAAAAAAAAAGTGCTGGAACTGTGGTTGGGATTATATTGAATTTACAGACCAATTTGGGGAGAACTGTTATTTGAACAATATTTGGTCTTCCAATCCATAAACATGGCATATCTTTCCATTTTCTTGTGTCTTAATTTCTCTCAGAAAAATCCAGTAGTTTCGGTATAAAGGTCTTGGATACCACTTTTTGATTTATCGTTAGGTATTTTATGATTTTGGTGCTACTATAAATGAGCTTTTAAAAATTTCATTTTCCAGTTGTGTGCTGCTTATTTATAAGATTAATGATTTTTATATTTTAACCTTGCATCCTACAGCCTTGTTAAATCTAGTTATTAGTTCTAGTAGTTGTTTTATAGATCTCTTAGAATTTTCTACATAACCTTATTATCTACAGAGTTTTACATCTTCCTTTCCAAAATATATGCATTTTAATTATTTTTCTTGCCTTATTGCAATGCCTAGGGCCTCCAATACAATGTGGAATACAAGTGTTGAAAGTGTGTATCCTTGTCTTGTTCTGGATCTCTGGGGGAAAAAGATTAGTCTTTCACCATTAACTAAGATCTTAAAATACACATGTTTCATAGATGCTGTTTATCAGTTTGAGGAATTTCTTACTATTCCTAGTTTTATCACGAGTGAGTGTTGAATTTTTTTATCTATTGAAATGGTCATAGAGTTTCTCCTTTATTGGTTCTATGGTTAATAACATTATTTAATATTTGAATAGCAATCAAACCTTGCATTCCTGACACAAGTCTACTTGGTCATGGCGTAATTATCCTTTTTAAGTACTGTTGGATTTAATATTTTAAATATAATTGGATTCAACATTTTAAAAATAATTTTTGGATCTATATTAATGAAAGTTAATGATCTGTAGTTTTCTTTTGTAAGGTTTTTGTTCTGGTTACCTAGTGCTGCTCTAACAAGAAATATACCACAAATGGGATGGCCTTAACAAGCAGGAGTTTATTCTTACAATTTGGAGGCTTTAAGTCCAAGTGCAAAGTGCCAGGCTCTAGGGGCTGGGTGAAAGCTCCTCAACCTTAGGGTCCAGCTCTGCCTCCTGCTTCCGGCCCACAGGAGCTAGAGGCATTTCTTCACTCGGACAGCTGCTGGCTGCTGAGGCTGAGAAGCCCCAAGGTTGACAAGTAAAAAGGCACAGTCCTGATGTTACCAATCCATATGGCAGGCCATTAACTTAAGTCCACTGTAAGTCCCAATGTCGGCAGAACATAGCAGGCTGCTGAGCAACGACACAGCTACATGCAGGGTCCAAGCATGCCATAGACTAGAGACCATTCTCAAAGTTTCTCCTTATATACAGGAAGCAGACCACATCCCAAAGGCAGCTACTCAGCTGCTTGACTGCCAGGCTCATCATGGGGAATAACTACCACCAGCTGTCCAGCCACTCAGCCAGGCCCAGCCAGGTTGACACACAAATGTAACTACCACAGTTTTGGTATCAGTTATGCTGGCCTCATAAAATGAGTCGGGCAGTGATTTCCTCCTCACCATTTTCTGAAAGTATGTGTAATATTGGTGCTTTTCCTTGAATGTTTAATAGAATTCAGCAGTGAAATCATTTGGACCTGGAGTTTTATTTTGGAGGTTTTTGGTAACAAATTTATTTAATACATGTGTAAAGTTACCTCTATTTCTGTTCTTGTATGAATTTTGGCAGGTTGTTTTTTGCAAGAAATGTGCCCATTCTATTTAAGCTGTTGTGTTCGTTAACATAAAATTATTTAGGGTACAGGCACCGAATTTTTTCATGCTTTGCTTTATTATGCTTCACAGATACTGTGGTTTTTACATATTGAAGGTCTGTGGCAACTCTGCATCAAGCAAGTCTATTGGTGCCATTTTCCAACAGCATGTGCTCATTTTGTGTCTCTGCGTCAGTTTGGTGATTCTCACAATATTTCAAAATTTTTCATAATGCTAATGTACAATAGACTACCAAAAAAAACCCCAAACCAAACTCACTGCCATTGAGTTGATTCTGACTCATAGTGACCCCCTTTGAGTTTCTGAGGCAGTAAATCTTTACAGAAGTCGATTGTCCAGTCTTCCTCCCATGGAGTGGCTCGTGAGTTTGAACCACCAACCTTCTGGTTAGCAGTAAATGCCTTAGACACTTCCACCAGCGCTCCTTCAATAGACTATAGTAGTGTGTAAACATAACTTTTATATGCATTGGGAAATATGACTCGATTTATTGTGGTGATCTGGAACTGAATATAAAATATCTCCAAGGCATATGCCTATTGTGGTGGTTATGTTTGTGTGTCAACTTGGCTGGGCCCAGTTGAGTGGCTGGGCAGCTGGTGGTAGTTAATCCCCATGATGAGACTGGCAATCAACTCCATGGTGGGATCTACCACAAGCAGCAGAGTAACTTCCTTTTGGGATGTGGTCTGCTTCCTGTATATAGGGAGAAGCTTGGGAATGGTTTCTAGCTTATGGCATGCTTGGACCCTGCATGCAACCGTGTTGTTGCTCAGCAGCCTGCCATGCTCTGCCGACCTGGGGACTTACAAGGGACTTGAATGAATGGCCTGTCATGTGGTTTGGTAATATTGGGACTGTGCCTTTTGACTTGTCAACCTTGGGCTTAGCAGCCTCAGCAGCTAGCAGCTGTCTGAGTGAAGAAAAGCCTCTAGCTTCAGTGGGCCAGAAGCTGGAGGTAGAGCTGAAGCCCAAAGCTGAGAAGCTTTCACCCAGCCCCTAGAGCCTGGCACTTTGAACTTGGACTTAAAGCCTCCAAACTTCAAGAGAATAAATTCCTGTTTGTTAAGGCCATCCCATTTGTGGTATATTCCTGTCAGAGCAGCACTGGGTAACAATAACACCTATATTCTCTTATCCTTTTAAATATGGAGATTCTGAGGTGGTAAGTCTTTTTTATTCTTAATAGGTATGATTTGAGTCCTTTTCTCTTGAGCAGTCTAGCTAGAAGTTTGTCAGCTTTGTTGATCTTTTCAAATAATCAGTTTTTACATTTGTTAATTTTCTCTATTGTCTGTTTACTTTGCTCATCCTCTTCTAGTTCTTAAGGTGGAAACTCTGTCATTAATTTTAGGTACTATTTCTCTGATATTAGCATTTAAATCTATGTTTTCCTCTAAACACTGCTTTAGCTGTATCCTGTAAATTATTTTCATTTCATTCAGTTTGAAATATTTTCTAATTTCACTATGATTTTGTCTTTGATTCATGAATTTAGAAATGTTATATAATTTTCAGATATGTGGGGTTTTCCTAGTTACCTTATTGTTACTGATTTCTAATTTAATTCTACTGTGATCAGAAAATACATTCTGTAAGATTATTTTAAAACTTTTTATTATGATTTGGGTGAAAGTTTACAAAGCAAATTCATTTTCCATACAGCAGTTCATACACATTTTGTCTCATGACATTGACAGCAATTCCCCACAATGTACATTTTGTCAGATTTTGATCCTTATTTTAAATGTACTGAGATTTGTTTTGTGGTCCAGTATATGATCTTGGTGAATGTACCATGTCACTTGAAAATAATGTACATTCTGCAGTTGCTGGATGTAGTGCAACTGATCTAATTAGATTCTAATTAGATTAAGGTGGATGGTTATGTTACTTAGATTTTCTATGCCTTTACTGACATTTTTGTCTAGTTATTCTATCAACTGCTTAGAGAGGTGTTAAAATAACCTATGTAATTGTGGAATTATGTATTTCTCCATTAAATGTTTATCCCTCATGCGCTTTGAGGCTCTATTACTGCATGCATACACATTTATAATTAATATGCCCTCCTGACAAATTTTTCCTTTCATTATTAAATGACCCTTTTTATCTCTCAACAATACTCTGCCACATTGTATTTTATGTTATTAAAATAGCCACGCTATCTACATGTCTCTTCTAAAGAGCATATAGTACGATTTATTTTTAATGAATTCTGGCAATCTCTTACATTTAATTGAAGCTTTTAGACTACTGATTTGAGTCAACTATTTTATTACTTGTTGTCTTTTTTTTTTTTTCCTTCAAAATTTTTTTCTGCACCAATCTCTTTTTATTTTCCTTCCAGGGTCCACTGATACATACATTAGCCTTTTCATACTCTTTCACATGCCCCTGAGACTTTGTTCATTGTTTCCCAGTCTTTTTTCTCTCTGTTCTTCAGATCTGATCATTTTCATTCACTGATCTTCATGTTCACTGATTCTTTCCTCTGGCAAATCCACTGTTACTGGAATTCATCCAGTTAATTTTTTAATTTTATATATTGCATTTTTTTCAGTTCTAAAATTTCCATTTTTAAAATGAAGTATCTATTTATCTTCTGAGAATTCCTATCTTCTCATTCATTATAAATGTTTTCCTTTATCTTATGAAGCACAACGAAAATAAGTACCTTAACGTATTTTATATCTGATAATTTCAGTATTTAGGTCATCTTGGGTTTGGTACCTATGGATTGTCTCTTCTCTTGAGCATTGGTCACATGTTCCTAGTTCTTGCAGTTCAAGTAATATTAATATATTGAAGCAAAATATATTCACAATGTCTAAGATATTCTATTGTAGACATTGTGAATATATTTTGCTTTGATTCTGGGTTTTATAATCCTCTGGCGAATGTTGGTATTTTTGTTCTATCAGATAACCAATCTGGTTAGGTTCACCCTCATATTCAATCATGTCTTCTGTGGACAGTAGTTCAAATTTTACTTCACTTTTCACAGTCTTTGCTATACTAGGTTGGGTCTGTGCTACACATAGCTTGAGAATGAGCCTGAGATGTATGCAAGTTTCATACACAGAATTAGGGATCCTCTTCTTTGGTTCACTCCATCTGGGATTCCCTTCATACTCTCCAGTCCACAGGGTCTTCTTTCCTGTTCTTTTGGTGGTTACTGTAGAAATCACAATATTCATCCTTGATTCATCAAAAGCTCTATTGATTAATACCTTACCTTCAGCTTCTTTCTGCCTTTGCTTTATTGCTGATCTGCTGTGGCTTATGCTCTCAATTTTTGTTTATCTAAAAATATCATTTTGCCTTCATTTTTGAAGGATCATTTGGCTGAGCAGAGAAATCTAGGATTGATGTTTTCTTTCAGCACATTGCAAATGTTTTTTTTTTTTTTTCCTATTGCTTTCTAGTTTCTGTAACTGTTGGTCAGAAATCAGCTGTCAGTCTAACTCAACGATTGGCAAACTATAACCCTTGGCCCAAATCTGGTCTACCATCTGTTTTTATAAATAGTTTTATTGGAACACTGTCATGATCATTTATTTATATATCATTTATGGATACTTTTGTGCTACAATGGCAAGGTAGAATAATTAAAACAGAAATCATATGGACTACAAAGCCTAAAATATTTCCTATCTGGCCCTTTACAAAATAGTTTGCTGATATCTAGTCTGATGCTCCTTTGAAATTATTTATTTATTTACTCTGCGTATGTTTAAGTCTTTCGTTTTCTGCCATTTAAATATGATAAATCTAGGTGTACAGTTTTACTTATTTAGGTATCTGTGGTAGTTATGTTTGTGTGTCAGCTTGGCTGGGCCTGGTTAAGTGGCTGGGCAGCTGGTGGTAGTTATTCCCCATGATGAGACTGGCAATCAACTCCGTGGTAGAATCTACCACAAGCAGCTGAGTAGCTGCCTTTGGGATGTGGTCTGCTTCCTGTATATAAAGAGAAGCCTTGGGAATGGTCTCTAGCCTATGGCACGCTTGGATCTTGCATGTAGCCATGTCATTGCTCAGAAGCCTGCCATACCCTGCCGACCTTGGGACTTACAGTGGACTTAAGTTAATGGCCTGCCATGTGGATTGGTAACATTGGGACTGTGCCTTTTTACTTGTCAACCTTGGGGCTTCTCAGCCTCAGCAGCCAGCAGCTGTCTGAGTGAAGAAATGCCTCTAGCTCCAGTGGGCCAGAAGCAGGAGGCAGAGCTGGACCCCAAGGTTGAGGAGCTTTCACCCAGCCCCTAGAGCCTGGCACTTTGCACTTGGACTTAAAGCCTCCAAATTGTAAGAATAAACTCCTGCTTGTTAAGGCCATCCCATTTGTGGTATATTCCTGTCAGAGAGGCACTAGGTAACCAGAACAGTATCCATTCTGGAAAATTTCCAGCCATTATCTCTTCAAATAATGTCTCTGTCCTATTCTCTCTCTCCTTTCCTTCTGGGATTCCAGTTACAGATTCATTAGCCCTTACTCCCTGAATCACCTATGTCTATTATCCTCTCATATTTTTTATTCTCTATGTTTGCTTTTAGGGAGTTCTGGTAGCACAGTGCCTAAGGCACTTGACTGCTACCCAGAAGGCTGGCGGTTCAAACCCACCAGCCACTCCTCGGAAAGAAGACGGGGCAATCTACTTCCATAGTGGTACCGCCTCGGAAACCCAAGGAGGGGTCGCCATGAGTCAGGTCTGACTCGAAGGCACATAACAACAACATGTTTGCTTTTGGGCACCTTCTTCAATCTTTCTGTTCTGTTTCTCTTCAGCTTGGTTTAATTTGCTGATAAACCCTTCCACTGATTTCTTAATTTGGTTATTTTTCTTTTATAATTTATTTTTTGTTCTTATTGTAGTTGTTGAAAATATACACAGCAAAGCATACACCAATTCAACAGTTTCTTTTTTCTTTCTAATGCATTTTATTGAAATATAATTTATGTACAGTGAAATACAAAAAACTAAAGTGACATGGGTCAATGCATTTTTTTTTTCTTTTTTGCAGTGTTCCCTCCCACCCCCACCCCCGGCAACCAACAAAGAAACTTTCCCTCCATATACAAACCTTTCCTTGACCCTCCAAAACAGTGAACTGATACTATATTTGTCCTTCTGTGATCGACTTGTCACTCAGCATAATGTCCTCCAAGTTCATCCATATTATTTGGTGTTTTGCAGACAGTACACTATTCTTTAGTACTGCATAGCATTCCATTATGTGTATGTACCATAGTTTGGTCATCCATTCTTCCGCTATAAATCTTAGAGATAAGTCCCTTGCCAGATATATTAATTATCAGCTAATATGAATTTGTTGCTGTCATTTTTGCTACGTGCTTTCTTGTGCTGTCAATTTCTTTGTTCCATATAATTTTCTATGCTGAGCTCATTTTGCTTATGAATCATGTTATCACTTCCTTCATTGCTATTGTTTTAGTATTTGCTGAATATTTATGCTGGTCCTCTTTTTTGACATGAAGGTTTATGATTTTCCTTTGAGGTTACCCTGTGATCTACAGTTTTCTTCCCAAGTTTAGAACAGTTCGTTCTATCTTGTAGTTGTCTTGACTTCCCTACTATCTAGAAGTTCTGTAACAACACAGTTTTTTCCCTCTTTTTGGTTTGTAGTTGTCCTCGTTTGTCAATTGATGTCTCTGGTTCCCTGTTTATAATCTTGTAGCCTTATTTACTTTGGATACTTCCATCAGCTGGGTTGGTTTCTGGGTTATATTATCAGGTATGTTAATGGTCAGTTGTTGTTGGCTGTTGTTGCTTCTGTGTCCAAAGGACTCCCTTTAGCATCTCTTATAAGGTTGGTCTGGTTTTAACAAATTCCCTTAATTTCTGCTTACCTGGAAAACGTCCTAATTTCACCATCATATTTGAGGGACAGTTTTGCTGGGTACATAATTCTTGGTTAGAAATTTTTCTCCTTCAGTGTTTTATATATACCAGCCCATTGTCTTCTTGCTTGCATGGTTTCTGCTGAGAAATCCGAGCTTAGTCTTATTGGTTGCCCCTTGTAGGTAACTTTTTGTTTTTCCCGTGCTGCTCTCATGATTCTTTCTTTGTCTTTGGTTTTAGTGAAGTTGATGATGATATGTCTGGGTGATTTTCTTTTGGGGTCTATCCTTTTTGGGGTTTGCTGGACTTCCTGAATGGATATATTCTCATCTTTCATCATACCAGGAAAATTCTCTTCCAACAAATCTTTGACAATTTTCTCTGTGGTTTTATTTGTGTGTTCCTGTTCTTGAATTCCAATTACACGTAGGTTATTCCTTTTGATGGTATCCTATATGAACCTTAGGCTTTCTTCATTTTGTTTTGATCTTTTTTCTGATTTATTCCTTTCCAAAGAAGTATTCGGGTATTTGCCTTCAAACTCCTTAACTGGGCCTTCCATTAATTCACTTCTGTTCCTTTGCCCATTCAATGTCCTATCTATTTCTGATAATTTAGTATGAATCTTCTGGATTTCTGCGTGTGGATTTTGTATCATTTCTAATTTTTCATTTATTTTGTCATTTTGTTCTTGTATTGTCTTTTGAATTGTTCTAGGTTTTCTCTGTGTTTTCCTTGATCTCTCAATTCATTGAAGATACCTAAATATAATTCTTTTGAATTCCTTATCAGGGAGTTCTAATGCTGCATCTTCCTCAAGGATGTGTTTTGGGTCCATATCCTGGTCCCTTGTTTCTCATGCTTTATCTTGCTTCTTTGTGTGGACTGTGATGCTCTGTTGTCTCTGAAGCATTGTGACGTTTTTGTGTGTATATTTAATGGTGATTGTATGTTGGAGTGATTTGCCCATGATTTTCGTTTTATTTTGTTTGTATGTCATCTATACAAGCAGGGTACTGTGCTGTGCTCCTCCATTTGCTAGTGGGCAGCACTTATAAACTCACCACCTGTCTCCTTTCCTGCTGTCAGCCTCTCGTATGTCCCTGCCGACCTTGGCAAACAGAGCCTATTCTTAGGTCCCTGGAATCCAAAATGGTTGCCACTTGTAATGATTCAAAATGGCTGTGCCCTGGGTCACTTTAAATATCCAAAATGGCTGATGCTTGTAAACATTCAAAATGGCTGCACCCTCAGTCACTTTAAATCTCCAAAATGGCTGCCGGTATAAACAATCAAAATGGCTGTGCCCTCTGGAGAGCAGAAAGTCAATAGCTCAGGTTGTCTCCTTCTTTGCTGTTTCCCTTCCTAGTTATAGGCCACCAGTGCAGTCGTCCCTGCAGCCCTTGGTGACCAGGGCTGATATTTTTTCACTACTTCAAACTATTCAGGCTGTTGGTCCTGTCGAAGTAGCTGACGGTCCACAGCTCTGACCATCTCTGTACTCACTGTTTTTGTTCAGGTTTTTCCACTAGTTGGTGTCTAATCCACTTCTGTATAGTTCCTTTCAAAGCTCAGGGCTCCAGGATTATCTTCTGTATCTCTGTCAATTGGTTTTTCTTTTCTTTGTTGAAGAGGGTCTGTGTCACTTGTCTGCCTATTTCTCCATCTTCCAATTCAACAGTTTCTAAATGTACAATTTAGTGACACTGATTATATTCTTTTGAGCTGTGCAACCATTCTCCATCCTCCTTTTCTGAGATATTCCTTCTCCATTAACATAAGCTCACTGCCCCCAAAGGTTGCTATCTACCTTTTGAGTTGCTGTGGTCAATTTGATCCCGTATGTTGTTGTTGTTACGTGGCAACATATTGTTGCTTGCCGTCGAGTCGGCCCCAACTCATAGCGACCCCTCCTTGGGTTTCCGAGGCAGTATCATTATGGAAATAGGATTGCCCAACCTTCCTTCCGAGGAGTGGCTGGTGGGTTTGAACCGCCAGCCTTCTGGTGAGCAGTCAAGTGCCTTAGGCACTATGCCAACATATAGATAGACCTAAAAAGAGTACACTATGTAAGGCAGACAATTTTACTAGTTAAGCTAAAGTATTGTTTGCTTTTAATAAAACTACAGTGGATATTTTCGGTTTAAGGTTTAAAGATGATCTTAGGCAAGAGTTTCAGGGGTTCATCCAGCTGCCATGGCTATAGAAAGTATGGATTCCAAGAGTATTTGAAATTCTGTTCTGCATTTTCCTCTTTTGGATAAGGATTCTTCTATAGACTATTTGATAAAAATGTTCAGAAATGGTAGCTAGGCACCATCCAGTTCTTCTGGTCTCATGGCAAAGGAGGCAGTTGTTCACAGAAAGCAATTACCTACATGTTCCATTTCCTCCCTCCAATTCTGGAATCTTCTTCCTCTGTTGCTCCAGGAAAATGGAGATCAATTGTTGTACTTTGAATGACCACTTACAAGCTTTTAAGACCCCAGGCACTATGCAACAAACTAGGAGGTAGAACAGAAGCACTCATGTTATTAAGCCAATGAACTGGGCTGTCCTATGAAAACATGACCCTACACCTCCAAACCAAGGAACCAAATCACATGAGGTATTTGGTTGTGCATAAGCAGACTCAGCAGCAACTTCTGTCTGTGTGTGTGTGTCATTGTTACAAATATATTTATCACATAACTTACTGAAATTCAACTTTTTACAGGTTTACAACTTATTGACAGAACAATAATTGGCTATGCAACTCTACCCTTTATGTTTTTTTTCCTCCATTACTGTAAACTGAAACTCAGCACTCCTTAAGCAGTACCGAGTTCCCCTCCCTCCTGCTCCTGGTAACCACTAATAGACTGCGGTCTCTACATATTTGCCTGTTCTTGTCTTTTTATATAAGTGAGGTTATACTGTATTTGTCCTTTTTGTTATTGACTTATATTCAGCATAGTGTCTTCAAGCTTCATCCATATTGTGGCAGGTATCAAGGCTTCATTTCTCTTACTGGTTGAGTCATATTCCATTCTATGTATGTAGCATATTTTGTTTATCCATTCAACTATTGATAGACACTTAGGTAGTTTTCACCTTTTGGCCACTGTGAATAGTGCTGCAATGAACACTGGTGTACCAGCATCTGTTTGAGTTTCTGCTTTGAAGTCTTTTGGGTATATACCTAGGAGTTGAACTGCTGGGCCATATGGTAGTTCTACTTTTAGTTTAAAGAACCACCATACTGTTTTCCACAATGATTGTACCATTTTGCATTCTTACCAGCAACGTATAATATGGGTCCCAATTTCCCCACATCCTTGCCAAAATTTGTTACTTTCTGCTATTTAAAACAAACAAAACTTAGCCATACTGTTTTTGTTGTTATGTGCCGTGGAGTTGGACCCGACTCATAGC
>NW_006922421.1:475818-489144 GCF_000298275.1 Orycteropus afer afer
GGTTTTGGTATTAAGGTTATGCTTGCTTCATAAAATGAGTTAGGGAGGATTCCATCCTTTTCTATGTTTTGGAATACTTTGAGTAGGATCGGTATATCACTTCTTCTCTGAATGTTTTATAGAATTCTCCAGTCTTTTCACTTTTTTAGTAAAGTTTTTTGATAAACAAGTTAATTTTTATGATGTTCCATTTATTACTTTGTTTTTTGCTATTTGTGGATTTTTAAATTACAGATAATCCATTGTTAAAGGGTAGGCCTGACAGCATTGCCCCTGAATAGGTTCTCCTAAGAATATTAAAGTATTGTTTGCTAAGTATTGAAGAGACTCTCCTTTCCCCAACTAATGGACTTAATTAGCATTCTTGTTAAAAAATCAGTTGACCATAAATCTGTGGGTTTATTTCTGGACTCTCAATTATATTCCATTGGTCTATGTGTCTACTGTTATACCAGTACCAAGCTGTTTTGATCACTGTAGCTATATAGTAGGTTTTAAAATCAGGAAGTTTTAGTCCTTCCACTTTGTTCTTCTCTTTCAACATTGCTTTAGCTATTTGGGGCCTTTTGCCATTCCATATAAAGTTGAAGACTGCTTTTTCCATATCTGTAAAGAAGGATGTTGGAATTTTCATCGGGATTACACTGAATCTATAGATTGCTTTGGGTAGTATTAACATCTTAACAATCTTAAATCTTCCAATCTCCAAATATGGAACATCTTCCCATTTATTTAAGTCTTCTTTAATCTCTTCCAGCAGTGTTTTACAAATTTCATTGTATAAGTAATTCATATCCCTGGTTAAATTTATTCTTAAGTATATTATTCTCTTAGATGCTATGATAAATGGAATTGTTTCCTTATTTCCTTTTCAGATTTCTTATTGTTGGGGTATAGAAATCCAACTGATTTTTGTTTGGTACCTATGTACTCTGGAACTCTGCTAAATTCCACTATTAGCTCTAGAAATTTTTCTTGTGGACTCTTTTGGATTTTCTATATATAGGTTCATGTCATCTGCAAATAGAGATGATTTTACTTCTTTTCTAATCTAGATACTTTTTCTTTTTCTTGTCGTATTGCTCTGGCTAGGACTTCTAATACAATACTGAATAGAATTGGTAAGAGTGGGCACCTTTGACTTATTCCTGATTTCAGGGCGAATAATTTGGTTATTTTTTCAGTTTCAGAATTTCTGTTTTTTCCCCCTCAAAATCTGCTAGTGACATTTTTGAGTTTCCAGTTCTGTGGCAAAATTTTCAAGCTTGGCCTTTATCTCCTTCAAATAGTAAGCATAGTAGTTTTATTGTCTGATTCTGGTTAATTACAGTATCTGGATTTTCCATGGGTCTGTTTCAGTTGTCTTGTTTGCACTGGTTCTCAATGGTAGCTTCTTCCCTCATGTACCTGGTTATTTTGACTGTGCTGGACATGGTACTTGATAAATTACTTATCAAACTAATTTGAGGCCTAGCATGATATCTTCCTCAAAGAAAATCTGTCTTTACCTGGGAAACTAGCAATTAAAGATCCTTAATCCAGTTCAGGGCTCAGGGTTTTGTTGGCAGCAGTTTATGCAAAGGCTAGTTTTCTTCTGGTTCATCCTCACTTCTGAAGCCTTGTGATGTCCCAGACATATAAAATCCGTTGTTGTCGAGTAGATTCTGACTCATAGCAACCCTACAGGACAAAACAGAACTGTCCTATATGGTTTCCAGGGCTGTAATCTATATGGAACAGACTGTTGCATCTTTCTCCTTCAAAGTAGCTTGTAGGTTTGAACTGCCGACCTCTGGGTTAGCAGCCGAGTGCTTAACCACTGCACCAGCAGGGCTCCATACTAGACATATAAGGGAGATTAATTCATCACAGCTTGATCTTTGGATGGCCCTGCCTCTGAATTTTGTTCCCTCAGCCTCAAAAGTATGACTAAGCACAGCTTAGCTTTTCAGCCACCTGGGCAAACGCTCTATTACTCTCTATATTCTATAACCTCTATATTCTCATTCTCACCTAGTACTCTATTATTTTTGTAGTTTCTCCAGTTTTTATTATTATCTTCAGTGGGACAGTAGGTCTCAATCAATTAACAAGTCTAACATTACCAGAAGTGGAAGTTCCCTTCTCATTTTTAAAAATTTCTTATTTTTTTTTCCATTTTTAATTTAGTCAGGTATCGTATATCCTGGGTTAAATTGATAACTTACTTCTAAAACTAATTTGAGGCTTAGCATGATACTAACTCTTAGAAGATCTATCTGTACCAGACTTTTTTCTTTCATATTTTCTATTTCTTTGTCCTTTTTTTTCCCCCCTATTTGTGAGATGTTCCTCAACTTTAACTTCACTTTTTGTTTTTTATCAAATTTGTAACTTTTAATAACTTTAAACTTGTTTTTCTTTTATACGGATACAATTTCTTTTCATAGCTGAGGATACTAAATGGAAGGGTTGTTTATGAAATTGTTTTCTCACAGTAAGTCTCTGTTTCCTTTATGTTCCTTCTGTATGTTCATTGGCTGTTTTTCCAAATCTAAGAATTGGGTGTTACAAAACTGGTTGGAAGCTCTGTAACATGGAACAAGACTTGTCAACTTAATTAACTGAGCTTACCGTTGATCAATCCTTTGTGCATCACCCACTTTCTCTGGAAAAATCCCAAATGCTAACATGTGTAGGTATTCTCTGGGGTCCTTTATTTCTCCAAAGGAAGTATCTTGATCTTCTGTAGTCACCTGGCTGTCAGTCTTCTGCTCACAGGGTAGAAGAGCAGGACTTTTACTTCCTCCCTTCTTACCAGTGCTGAATCAGGTGTTTCTAAGTCCCAAATCTCTGTTTCAATTTATTTAAAGAAGAAATTCCAATTTCTAGCTTCCAGCATTCTTGCGGAGGAAGGTAGGGGTGTATAGGTATGTTAACTGCACTGTATATGACCTTTCTGTCCTCTGCCTCACCTCTATCTCCTACCAACCATGAGCTCCTGAATTCCCAATCCTCTCTCTCCTAGCATGTACTCAAGAAATCATTTTATTTATCTCTGTATCTTTGAATGTACTGTACTTTGAATTTCTTTATAGCTTCTCTTGTTATATTATTCCAATTGCCCAATATGTCCAGATATAACCATAAAGTAATGCTTTTGTTAAAAACCATTTAACAAATACATGCAAACTTTAGTTATCTCAAAATTCTAATGATTCTGTCATTGCTAAAGTCATAATGTAGAGAGAACATGTGGTTATCTTTAGGGAAGAGGTAAGGGAAACAGCGTGGAGAGGTAGTGGTTAAATGAAATTCTGGTTTTATTGGTTGTTCTTACAAGGAAAATATATTTGTGAAATTAAACATTAAAAGGAATGAACAGGTGCTCAGACAACCTAGAATCTTTACTACAGTAATGTGTGACCTTGAACATGTTACTTATCTTTCCAAGCCTGTTTCCTGATCTTTAAAATGATAACATTATCATTTTCATCAAAACTTTGTTGTGTGGCATAAAAATAGGTTTGCTGTTGTTATGTGCCGTCGAGTCGGACCCGACTCATAGCAACCCCTCCTTGGGTTTCCGAGGCAGTATCACTATGGAAGTAGATTGCCCCATCTTCCTTCCGAGGAGTGGCTGGTGGGTTTGAACTGCCAGCCTTGCGGTTAGCAGTCAAGTGCCTTAGGCACTATGCTACCAGAGCTCCCTATAAAAATATGTATACCATTAATATTAGTTCCTTCCTTTCTCTACTCTGAAAATGCCTTCAAAGTATGCTATTGTTTTAAACATCTTCAGGGTGAGAAATCTTCATCTTTGATTATGGGTTGGATCATATAATCAGCAAAAATGTGACTGTACGAGCCTAGTGCATAAGTGATCAAAATAATTTTTAGTCTAAAAAGTGTTTGGCAAAAAGAATCCTATGAGTCAGAGCAACATCTTGATCATATCACTATTAGTTTAGTTTTTTTTTTATTTTTTGGAGAAATTCTCACAGAAGATCTTAACATTTTTCAAAATTTTATAGGTTAAAATGATTACTTGAAGAGTCACAATAGATAGCTTCAGATAGAATGGGAGACAAATGTAGAACAAAAATCAAATTCTTAAAATGAAAAAAAAAAAAAAAGGCCAGACTAATTGGACCAGTAGGAATTAGAAGACTCCCTGAAACTATCACTTTAAGACACTCTAAACCTTGAACTGAACCTATCCTGAGATCACCTTTTAGTGAAATAACAGAGTGGCACACACAATGAAGACTGTTACCCACAAGATTTCTGTTTTACTTAAAAACTGTTTGAGACCAAAAGGTCAACATTTACTCCAAAAGAAAAATGCGAAGATAAGGGGGTAGGGACAATAGAATACTGGAAATGAGACAACCAGATAACAACTAAAGAGGAAACTGATACATTGTGAAAAATGTAACCAATGTCACTAAACAATATGAATGGAAATTGTCAAATGGGAACCTAACTTGCTATATAAACTTTCACTAAAAACACAATAAAACATTATTGTAAAAAATGGTTGTTTGACTTGATTAATCCTGCCCACATTGCATGCATCTGACATGTGTATAACCTGATGGTACTGAAGTTTTCAATTGAAGATTTTGATGACTTTTTTTGGATCATATAAGAAACATATTCTACTAAATATCACAATTTTTTTCAAAAAATATAATTTTGTCCAATTTCCTAGAAAGACTGTAACTAACTGTATGGGCCTAAAACAATCACTTCTTCTGGACTCCTGGCTCCTACAAACCATTAGAAAATAATATACTTTACACTGTTTTATGGGAGCTCTGGTAGCGTAATGCCTAAAGCACTTGACTGCTAACCAGAAGGCTGGGGATTCAAACCCATTAGCTACTCCTCAGAAGGAAGATGGGAAAATCTACTTCCGTAGTAATACTGCCTCGGAAACCCAAGGAGGGGTCGCTATGAGTCAGGTCTGACGCGATGGCACATAACAACAACAACACTGTTTTATAATGTACTCAGGATAATGTCTTTAATTTCTATCCTAATTTTCTCCTGCCACAATTTAAGCTCATTCCCTCTTGTCCTATAGTATGTTGGTAAGAGAACAAGTACAACTATAATTACAAAGTCTTTGGCATCGGAAACAGTTATTTCCCTTCCTTTCTCCAAGTTAAATAACTCCAATTTGTTTGCTTTTTTTAGTCTGTTCCATCTTTTTGAAAGCTCAAATTCTATATGCAATATTAGAAAAAGAACTATATTTTAAAAGAATAATTAAGAAAAAATATATAGTTTGCTTTTTTGGTTTATAGAGTTAAATAAAATAACAATGTGATAGGTATAATACAATTATGAACAATACATGAAGAGCTGGGCAAACTTTCATTCATTCATTAATTCTATACCATGGTTCTAATTCTAGCATTCTATAGCAAAATAATCCTTACCAGGGGACTTTCCTTGCTGTGAGTTGCTTCTTCTTTCTCTGTATCTGGCTGGAGTGGATAAACTTGTGTCTTTACTAGACTTGCTAGTAGACCCCATTTCTGAAATAAGGAATCCCATCTGTTCTGAAGGCAAGATATTCTCAGGTGGATTGGTCTGGCATTTTATACTGGCATCCACCTAAAATATTAAGTCCACTCATTATTCTGAGATTTCCCCAAAGTCTACTGAAAGATTTCATCAGAGAAGTTGTACTATAGAAACATGGTCCAATAAACATGCTTGGAAGGCTTGTCATCCTTATGAATAAATCAAAAGTAATCAATTTACCATTGATTCTGTTGAGTTACCTGAATATCTGGTAGTAAGATATATAATTCTCCATACACATACCCATGAAATGTATAGGATCTACCACATTTACTTATCATCAGAGAAAGATTTACCAGGACACTAGTGGGTTTGTTGTTTGTTTTTTTTGTAAAATTTACAAAAGTAAGATATTTTGACCACAATTGGTTAAAAGCACTATGTCTTTCCACTCTGATATCCCTTCCATTAGATCTGGGAGCCCTGGTGGCATAGTACCTAAGGCATTTTTGACTGCTAACCAGAAGGCTGGTGGCTCAAACCTACCAGCCACTCCTCAGAAGGCAGGCTGGGAAATCTACTTCCATAGTGATACCACCTCGGAAACCCAAGAAGGAGTCGCTATGAGTTGGCTCTGACTCAATGGCAGTGAGTTTTTTTTGTTTGTTTGTTAGTTTATACATAAAATTCTGTTGGATACTATAAATTTTGTACTCTGCCTTAAAGAAGGCCTCAAAACTGTATATGTTTGGCCCCCTGTTAAATCTGGATCTGCCCCATTTAAGATGTATGAGTTTCTTTCTTGAAGCTTTTAAGTCTTCCTTGGAATGTCAAATCCCTATGTCAAGGCAGCCAACTTCTAGAATATTCTATTTCTTTATGAATAATAAAATGAAACTAAAAGTTAAAAAACAGCTTTCAAGAGTTGTGGAACTAAAAGATATTTATTGAAGAAAAACAACCACGTGTAAAAATGCAATTTTAGAGTAAGAAACCTAATACTTCTGGGTGTGACTATGAAGGAACAAGCACTAACCTGAGGAGGTTCTCTCCACAGCATGGTGGCATATCTTCAGTGGACTGAATTTACAACGTTATATTAACATACAATATGCCCAGTCTTAATGTTAAGGCTCAAAAGGCACAATGGAAAAACAGAAACCCTGAGACATAGGAATCTAAAATTAGAGCTAAAAAGCCTGCCAAAAGTTATGTTGGAAAATCTCAAAAAAGAGAAGAGATTTTGAGTACTGTTAAAAAAAACTCAGCTAAGGGCAAGAAAAATATTAAAAGTAGAAATAACATTTATTAGTTAAATTCACACACAAAAAAAATGTTTTTAATTTGATGCACTCTTTGATGAGTCATACTTACTAAATATTCAGAATCAAAATTGATTAATTTTCTGGTCACAAACCAACAGAAATAAAGGCATTAGCTTCTACCTTCCCCTCAAACTACAGTCAGAGGTCTGTTTTAGGAATGCAGATATGGTTAAGGAAATTTCAACCACTGCATGCTCACAAATGATGCTGTAATTAAGTATGAAAAGCCCTCCAACCATCTCCTTACCTGCATGCCACAAATGGCTGGAAAAGTCCGGATTTATATGTCAAATAAACCACCCCTTCTGGGTAGTAGAATTATATCAGCCAGGCATACCTAGTCTATCCAAATTAAGATTGCTAACAGAACTCAAAAATTGCTTTTAACATGAAAATGTCTTATACTGGGAGCTCTGGTGGTGTAGTGCCTAAGGCATCTGACTGCAAACCAGAAGGCTGGCAGTTCAAACCCACCAGCCACTCCTTGGGAGGAAGACTGGGAAATCTACTTCCATAGAGATACCACCTTGGAAACTCAATTATGAGTTGGAATTGACTCGACAGCAGTAAGTTTAGTTTTTAGTTTTATTAGGTACTTTTAGCTTTATTAGAATTTTTTTCTTTGTCCCCTTACCTGGTGTGTGCCAAATGGTAGACCTTCTTGCACAAATACTACTGAAGATGGAGATGGATTATGACTGAGCTGATCCTTCAGTTTGACATGAGCTTGTTGGACGGCTGCAGATTCCTGCATTGTTGTATTTTCAACAGGCTGAGCTGTGTGGATGGTATATATGTACTCAGGTGACTGTGGCAGAGAGCAGGTAATTGCTTGTTCTGTTCCAACCACAAAAGACGTAATATCTGAGCCTACAGGAGTAAGTGGCTCCAGCTGGCTAGCCTGACTTGTGGAAGATGGATTGCTGTTGTTTGAATTAGCTAGCATATGTTGGCCTCTGTTAGACTGAGATGTTGAGCACTGACTTTCAACAGGCTCCACCTTTACCATCTCTAATTTAGGGGAGGAATGCAACTCATCTACTATCTGAAAGACAGCCTCTAGGTTTACTTCTGTCTTTTTACTTTCATCAGTAGCACTGCAAGACCAATTAGAAGGCAGAAATTCAACTGGATAAGAGGACTGCATTGAAGGATTCTGGAAAAAGAAAACAGGACAGTTTGGATACAAAATCAAATATGAAATTAAGCAGGAAAGTAACAACATTTAGGCTGATGAATGCTAAACATAAATAGATTCTGCTAATCTATTTTTTCATTGTTAACATTTACTTAGCATCTATTATATGCCACCATCATAGTAAGTTTAATACTGGAATGGACCAATAATCCTCAGAGCTAAAGTATACAAAATCACAAAGCTGCAGCACCCAAATACCTATTTGCTAAGAATGACTATACACCAAATTCTTCCAAAAAGGATGACAGACGAAAAAACATTACTTGTCTCTATCATATATTGTTTTAGGAATGAAGGCATTAGTAAGGAAATTTCAAATACAGGATGCTCACAAGTCTACTAATGCTTTTATAGATTCGGGGGGAAGTAGTACTGATATTCTGTTCCAAATGATCTGGGAAAAAATGAATATTAAGTATTGAATGTCTTTTGGTCCCTAAGACTGTTTATTTTTAATAATAAAATGAGAGGTTAAAAATAGTTATCACTTTCAAATTTTTATCTTTGTAAAATACATTCTATAATATATACATAGTGCTTTGCACAGAGTAGGCATTCAATAAATGCTTATTGATTATCTCAGATTATAAACATACAGTATAGAAGAGTTTGGATTAAATAAAACATGTCAATATTGCCAAATGTACTACAAAGATTGTGTCAGTGATATCCAGAATGTCAGTGATATTCAGAAGGTCACTGATGACAAATAATGTAAATTAAAATGGTATGGTATAAGCATCAAGCAAGGAGCTCTGGTAGCATAGTGTCTAAAGCATCTGACTGCTAACCAGAAGGTTGGTGGTTCAAACCTACCAGCCACTCTGTGGAAGTAAGACTGGGCAATCTACTTCTGTAAAGATTTACCACCTCAGAAATCCAATGGGGGTTACTATGAGTCGTAATCGACTCCATAGCAGTGGTTTTTTTTTTTTTTTTTTAAACCATCAAGCTACCACAGTCAATAGATAACCATTTATTGAGTTTTTACTATGTGCCAAGTACATGCAAAGTGCTATACACATTATTTCTTTAACCCTCACAAAAGCGCCATGAAATGTGAGGCTGTCCATTTCTCAAAGTTGAAACTGAAGTTAAGAGAAGCTTCATAATTTACCCAAAGTCATAATGAAAGTAGCTGGCAATCAGATTGCAAATTCAAGTTTGCCTGATTGCTCTTCACCATTATAATATAATAACTACTCATGAACACTCTCCCCAATACCTAAGTCCAACAAAATTAAGTACATTTATTTCCAGGATGACACCTGAAATAACGTCCTTTTTCCCTATTTTTTAGTTTCATGTCTGTTTATTTGTATTTTTCTATCATGAACATGTACTGCCTTTGTGGCAGGAAAAGGTTTTTAAAAATGTAAAGAAATGATTTACTTAAAACATAATCAGGACATAAACACTATCAGAGAATTTCCAGTATGATTCACATTGTATGATTCAAGTATGGATCCACAAGAGCATCGTATTTGTGGGATGGCTTCACAGTGAAGATAAACAGACGGCGCTATTATGCTTGATATCTGCTATTAAAAATGTTTAACTAAATCTATTGATCTGAGTCTATTTTCTTCAAACAATAGCTTGATTATAATTTGATTTCTTTGATGGTTATGTGTCAACTTGGCTCAGCTATGATTTGCTAGACACTATACAATAACCTTCCGTTTTGTTATGTGATGTAAGCAACCAATCAGCTGAAATGGGCATTTCCTTGGAGAGTGTGTCCTGACTCCAGTCTATGAATGGATTTACTGGCAACTCCCTCTCCCTCTTTCTACTCTATACTCTTCTCATTGCCTGACTTCTATTTCTTGGGACTGCAGAAGTCTCCAGCCAGCTGCTTGACCTACAGATTTTAGATTCGCTAGCCCATGCAACCACGGGAGCCAGCAGAGGTCTTCTGCCTGCCTCTTGACCCACAGATTTGGTACTTGCTAGCCACCACAGTTGAGTGAGCCATTTCTTCACAATTGTGTGCACCATCTCCCTGAAGTAATCTCTCTATATACAGGTAGTCCCCAACTTACGATGGAAGTCCATCCTGACAACTCTAGCCTAAGTCATCTCTGGCATAAGTCAAATACTTCATTTTTTTTTTAGTTTTCATTATTATTGCCTTTTATTATCAGTATCTTAATAAATCTAATCTTTATTTTTCTTTGGAGGTTGGTATGAGAATGAGAACACTAGCAAATTATGTGCTGCAATATTGTATAGTACATATTACTAACAATAAGATGTACAAAAAAAAAAATGGACAGTCGTAAGTGCAGTTCATCATAACTCTAATACATTGTTAAGTTGGGGACTACTTGTATACTTTATATATACATTTCACTGGTTTTGCTCCCCTAGAGAACTCAGACTAAGACAACTTCCCATGTAGATTTTCTCCAAAGAAAGGAATGTTCTTTTGAGTATCCTAATGCCACTAGTAAAATAATTTTCTTAAGAAATGAAGCTATCCAAAAAGATGGAAACAACCTACATGCCCATCAGCAGAAGAGTGGATGACCAAACTATGGTACATACACATATTGGAATGCTATGCAGCACTAAAAAATAATGTAGAGTCTGCAAAACACTGCATAATACAGATGAACTTGGAGCATATTATGCTGAGTGAAATAAGTCAATCACAGAAGGACAAATATAGTATTAGTTCATTGTTATGGAGGGTCAAGGAAAGGTTTATATATGGAGGGAAACTCTTTGTTGGTTGCCAGGGGTGGGAGGGGAGGGAAGGGAACACTGCAAAAAAAAAAAAAAAATGCATTGACCCATGTCACTTTAGTTTTGTGTATTTCACTGTACATAAATTATATTTCAATAAAATGCACTTAAAAAAAAAAGGAAAAAAAAAAAAAAGAAACGAAGCTATCTCAGTTACAGGATATCCAAAACAAACACATAATTTCAACTTTAAACAAGCAAAGCATGAAAATACAAAGCAAAGCATGGAATTTAATCCTAACCTAGAAATAGCAGTTAAAAAACATTTAAATCAAAGCAATAGTTTCCTAATAAAGAATGAGAAGATATTTAGGGTTGTTGCTGTTATGTGCCATCGAGTCGGACTCCACTCATAGCGACCCCTCCTTGGGTCTCTGTAGTGATACTACAGAAGCATATTGCCCAACCTTCCTTCCGAGGAGTGGCTGGGTATGAACCGCCAGCCTTCTGGGTAGCAGTCAAATGCCTTAGGCACTACGCCACCAGAGCTCCCAATATTTAGGGTAGAGTTTACAAAATGAAAGGAGCTCTGGTGGTATAGTAGTTAAGGCAATTGGATGCTAACCAGAAGGTTGGTGGTTTGGTTCCATCAACTACTCCACAGAAGAAAAAGGAGGCAGTCTGCTTCTGTAAAGATTTATAGCCTTAGAAACTGAACGGGGGTCACTATGAGTCAGAATTGACTTGGCAGTGAATTTGGTTTGAGTTTTCACAAAACGAGGGCTAAGGTTGAAGGGGACCACTATTTACATTTCTTATTTTTTATATCATTTTTCCTTTCTTTAAAAAACCTAAACATCTAATTATCTGTACCAACTTGGAAAATTCTCTCATTTAGTGACTTATATACTTTTAAAGTTTATCTAGCATTCATTTTACCATGGAAAAGTCTGTAACAGCACCATTCAAAATAACTTTTGGCAGTGATGAAAAAGCTCTTTATCTGTGCTGTGTAACTTGGTAGCTACTAGTCATATGAGACTACTGAGCACTTAAAATGTAGCTAGTATGACTGAGGAATTAATTTTTAGTTTTATTTACTTTTTTTTTTTTTGATAATGTGATAGTTGTATTTACTTTTAACTAAGTTAAATTTAAATCCACATGTGGTTAATAGCTACTGAACTGGACAGTGCAGACCTGGACAAACCAACAATCATCTGTGTCAACTCTATTTTTTAGAAATGAGAAAACTGAGCCTATAATCTATAGCTTACCTCTAACCAGTCATTTACATATAATTTCCACTTTGAATTTCTGCAAGGTCAGTAACACTACATGTGAAGGACAGAATATGCCTACTGTTCCAAGAGTCTTACCTGGAAGTAGTTGCAGTGTGCATAGGTAGAGGCAGTGGGAGTAACACAACTACTTAGAGCATCCATGTGGGTAGAAGGAGAGCAGCACTGGAGCACAGCTGGAACAAATTCAAACACAGAAATGTCATCAACCAAAAGAAACCTTTACAGTGTTCAAGGCCCTCCTCTCTTTTAAACTGCAAAGAAAAATTCCAAAAGCTTGGCTTTCTGGGTCCAACAAAATTATATTTATTATATATACATACATATATATATATATATTATATTCATATTCAAACTACTTGGAAAAGGTTAAAGTTTAATTTTCCTTGTATCCTTGGATAAGGGGATATTCAATATATATTATATTCATATTTGAAACCAACATGGTTACAAAGTAATTTTTTAAAGATCTTATCTACTGTTATAAGTGATTTCTTTAACACCTATACATTTTGCTACCTTGCTAACTTTTATCCCTTCCCAACATTTATTCTTTATTGGAAGTGTTTATTCTATCAGAAACTACTTTAAATTCCAAAATAAATCTTTCAATCATGTTAACAATAAACCACTTGGAGGGGGTGTGTTTTTAAGGATATGAACCAAAAAAACAAACACCCTGCTGCGAGTCAGATCTAACTCATAGCGACCCCTCCTTGGGTTTCCAAGGCAGTATCAGTACAGAAGTAGATTGCCCAATCTTCCTTCTGAGGAGTGGCTGGGTTTGAACCGCCAGCCTTCTGGTTAGCAGTCGAATGCCTTAGGCACTACACCACCAGTGCTCCTTTTTAAGGATAAAGTAAGTATAAAATACTCACCAAATGTCCCACACATTAATTTAGAAAACACCACATTGTGGAAATATATGCAAAGAATGTTTTAACCATTTAGACAGTGGTTAAAGAATGTGGATTCTAGAACCAGACTATCTGGCTTTGGAACGCAGAACCAACATTTGATAGCTGTGCAAACTTGAGCAAAGTTAATCTTTGTGTCTCAGATTCCATATCCCATTAAAATTGTGGTAACAGTAGTAACTACCTAATATAGTTGTTGTGAGGAATAAGTGAGTTAATAAGCAAAAGCATTCAGCATACAGTAAGCAATCAATAAATGTTAGCTACTAGTATTATAACAGGGAGCTCTGGCAGCATAGTGGCTAAGATGCTTGCCTGCTAACCAGATGGCTGGCGGTTCAAACCCACCAGCCACTCCTCGGAAGGAAGGTTGGGCAATC
>NW_006922421.1:489244-515227 GCF_000298275.1 Orycteropus afer afer
GTAGTGATACTGCCTCGGAAACCCAAGGAGGGGTCGCTATGAGTCGGGTTTGACTCGACGGCACATAACAACAACAACAACAACAACATAAAAATAAGGGTAGATGTTTTCTGAATGAGATAATTTTTAATAATTCCAGTAATGAAAAAAAGGCCAGATATTACTAAGACTGCCACAAATTCAAGTTGTTGTCATTAGATTACCCAGTCTTCCTTCTGAGGAGTGGCTGGTGGATTTGAACCGCCAGCCTTCTGGTTAGCAATCAAATGCCTTAGCTCCCTGATAGCAAATGGTTTTTATATTAATAGCTAAGGAAACCATAAACTTATTATTATTAGTTCAGTCAAACCTAGCCCTCTGGTGGTAGAAAAAAGACTCCATCAGAAGTTGTAGATTTTTATATCCCATCAGAGATGGGCTAAAAGCATTGTTTCATTACAAATAAATCTATAAAAGGTGTTAGCTATTTTTGTTATTGCTATGTTCTGATGTTGCTGGTTAAACATTTTGAATTGTTAAATGTACTTTAAAATGATATTCCAGGAGAAATCATGAAATTTGAATATACAATATGGGCTATGTTAGTATATAATTGATAGCAAAGGAAATGCAAAATGGTGTAAAGTGTCCCATAACAAATGAAAAGTAGGAAGGTGCTTATACGAAGAAAAGGAAAATTTGAACAGATTATAATCCAAAAGGACTCCTGAGTAGCAATTTCCTTACCACTGCAGTCCTCCTTTTGTGTAGTCAACAAAATAGAACAAAGCAAGGTACATTTCAGTAAGTTTACTGAATATGAAAGTCTAGCTATAGAAATATATGTCCTATACTATGTTCTTAGTATGTGACAAATACACTAGTGTATATTATGAACGCATTGTGACAGCATTAACATGTAAATAAAACTGAGTTTACCACTTTGTCCTAGGACATATTTATTTGCATAAAGATCTTTCTGTCTCTCCCTGAAGACAGTGTCCACTGATGGAATTAAATTGCACATAGAAAGAAAACTGGAAATAATGGACAGAATTCTATTCCAGATATAAATACAAGGGTTGTTGCTATCTCCTTTAAAAAATAATTCTAGAAAGGGGGGGGGGGGAAGGCCAGCTATTAATCAAAAGGGGGAGAAATGCAGAACAGAATTTTAAAATTCTCATGGACTCTAGACTTTCTGGAGGCAGGGAGGGTAGATGAATCCCTGAAACTATCACCCTGAGATAATCTTTAACTTTAAACCAAAAATACCCCTGAAGTCTTCTTAAAAACTAATAGTTTAGCTTATCTAGTCTGCCTTGAGCATTAAGCTCTTCTTAGAACTATTTACATGGGATCAAATTGACAAAAACAACTTAAAAGATTAGATAGAAACCTTTGAGGGCAGGGAGTTTATATTAATGAGGTAAGAAATGCTCAGAAAAGAAGGGTAAGAATGGCTTCACAACTTGAATGTCACTAAATGTACATGTAGAAACTTGTATTAGTGTATGTTCTGCTGTGCATATTCTCAACAGCAACAACAAAAATAATTAAAAAAAAAAAAGCCAGATATTACTTTAAAATCAAGTTTAAATGTAAAAACTGTTACTTCCACTCAAAAAACACTCACTGCTGTCAAGTCAGATCTGACTCATAGAGACCCCTCCTTGGGTTTCCAAGGCGGTATCACTACGGAAGTAGATTGCCCAACCTTCCTCCCAGGAGTGGCTGGCCTTCGGAAGTAGAATGCCCAATCTTCCTTCTGAGGAGTGGCTGGCTTCTGGTTAAAAGTCAAATGCCTTAGGTACTATGCAACCAGAGCTCCCAATAGCGTGGTAAGCAAAAAGGTTCATATACTTTATCCCAAGGTGGTATTTCTGTTTTTGATTTGAATCTATTCCAGAATAGTGCAGTTTCAAACCAACAGTGAGAAAATGCCCAATATAAACAGCTTCAAAAAGGAAAATATCATAACAGTAACTTTAATTTCAAGATAAGTTACTATAGCAACCAGAACCCCAATATCTCATTTCTGATGAGGTAAATATGAGACAAGTAGGGAATTGCGCTAGCCAGGTCAAACAGACCCCTGACTCAACCAACACCCTTGGAATTTAAGCCTAAATGCAGACCACCACATAATTCTTGCTGCTGGCTGGTGAGCCAGGCCCTTAGGCAAGGTAAGAAATTAAATCTCAAAAGCCCCATAAGCTTAACCATTGTAGGATGCTGATAAACCTCAGAGTTTTCCTTGAAGTACCTCACCAGGTACACAGCATACAAAATTCAACTTGACTGACAAATTGACCTTTCACCAGAGGCAGTCAAGAACAGGAATCCTTTGCCGGACTGAACCAGAATCCAAAGACATCACATGCCCGACATTCCAGCAGCCTTCATACCAGGTTCCATCTTTGTTCTGACAGCTTTTGCAGCGGAATCCATGTTGGCTATCTCCTGCATGAATTGGCACCTGATTTTCATAACCCCACCTTTTTTCCTGGAAATGTCCATCTATTCTATGAATAAAGATGATGCCTTATTCTACCTAAAAACCTTTTTTATAAACTCTAGGTCATCTTTTGCTCAGTGAGACACCAGAGGCTAGAGTAGGTGAGAGCCCCTCTCCGTTTCTCCCTCGCAAGCCCCCTTCTCTTTCCTCTCTCTTTAATAAACTTTGGTTCACATAGACAATTTGTGTCTCCTGTTCAATTCTTTGTCAGCAGAAGGCAAGGTCCTCCTCAAGGTCACAGGGACCCCGGTAACAAGTATAATTGTGCTTTTGCTTGGTTTCTTCTGACAGGTAAAAAGAACTTCTGGTATATCTCCTTCCAAGTCCCTCTTTTCCATAACAGGAATCAGACCTCTTCAGAGAAACTGAAGTACAAGGTACCTGAGCACAAGAGTAACAGCATCAAAGAGCTGTAACTGTAGATACTCTATTTGTGTACGTTAGGTAGAGCTAGGAGCCTAAAGATCAAACCTCTAGAAGTTAAAGGTACTTTAAAACAATGATAAGCAATGCATTTTTCTCCAAGAGTCAATTCAGAAAAATTTGAAGTATTGATAAAATACATTATTTTCAATAAAGAAAAAATAAAAACACGTGTATCTTGGAGGAAAATATATCTTCATATAAACTATTAGTCATTAAAGTATTAATATTTTGGTTCATTTTAAAAAAGGCATTTTAAATATGTTTTGTAAATATGTAAATAGTGTTTACATTTTACAAGGACTATTCACATTTAATTCCTGACAAACTATCATCCCACTTTATAAAAAAGGAAACTGAGGCTCACAGATGTGAAACAATCCACTGAAGATCACAAACTGCAAAGTTGGTACTAGAATTAGTTGATTCCATTCAATAAATTATTTACTAAGGCCCATACCGTCAAGCTCTAGGCTAGGTGTAGGGGGATACAGAGATAAATTATAAGCAGCCCCACTCCCCAAAGCCCCAAATTGAAACCCCTACTTTAGCAGGTGGAGTATGTTTTTTCTGCTTGGGCAGGGTGAGTCACTAACCTAGGGCAACCCCAACAGCACCAGTATCATAAAACGGTGGATCCTTCCACCAATCTCGTTTGTCTACCCTATTTGGGAGTAACTAACTCTAAGAAAAAGAGATAGCAGGAGATTCTCTGAAAAGGAAAACAAAACAAACAAAATACCTTCTCTGTCTGAGAGGCAGGCAGACAGCAAAGCTAAGCAGCCAAAATAACCCACTATTGAGTCAAACTACCTGGGTTTGTTTCCTCATCTGTAAAATGAGGCTAATTACACTACTTATTTTACAAGATGTTTGTGAGGGTTAAATGAATTAACATTTGGACAGTGCTCAGAACAATAAGGAGCTCTGGGAGCTCTGGTGGCATAGTACTTAAGGCATTTGACTGCTAACCAGAAGGCTGGCGGTTCAAACCCACCAGCCACACCTCGGAAGGAAGGTTGGGCAATCTACTTCCGTAGAGATACTGCCTCGGAAACCCAAGGAGGGGTCACTATGAGTCGGGACCAACTTGACAGCAGTGAGTTTGGTTTGGTTTTTGGTTTTGGTGGCACAGTGGTTGAGTGCCTGGCTGCCAATCAAAGGGTCAGTGATTCAAATCCATCAGCCCTTCCATGGGAGGAAGAGGGGCAATCTGCTTCCGTAGAGATTACAGACTTGGAAACCCAATGGGGCAGTTCTACCTTGTCCTATAGGATCGCTCTGAGATGGAACAGGTTGGTTGTTTTTTTATTTCAAACAACGCCTGGGCATACTTACACGCTATATTTTATTTGTTAAATTCAGTAAAATATGAGTGAAAGGCAGCTAATGACTGCTTTGAGCTTAAAACTTAATTCTGAAAAAAGATAATGTTGATTTTGTGTAAATTCAGTATTGTAACATTAGTCAAAGGAAAATAATTCCTCAATACAGGAATTCCTCAATCTCTCCATATAAATATAAGTATATGGATGTTATTATGTATGTTCAAATACACAGTAGAAAATGAGTAAAATAAAAAGGTAGATGAAGTTTAAATAAAAGAGAAAAGTTACATGATGGTAGCATACTGTAAAAATATCAGGGAGAAAAACTGAATTTTACATAGGACAAGAATAGAAAGAGTCAACTAATACCGGCTTTATAACACTGTCTTTGAAGGAATAAAAAACCAAACCAAACCCACTGTCTTCGAATTGATTCTGACTCATATAGACACTTTAGGAGAGAGTAGAACTTCCCCATAGGGCTTCCAAGGCTATAAATCTTTACAGAATCATAATGCCTCATCTTTGTTCCATGGAGCAGCTGGCGGGTTTGAACCACCAAACTTGTGGTTAGCAGCCAAATGCTTTAACCACACTACATCAGCAGGGCTTCTTTTGCAGGAGTTTTAAGAATGGGAAAAACACAAACAAGAGTGACAAGAAAAACAGATGCTTCAAGGGAAGAACAACAAATATTTAAAAAATTATTTCAAGAGGTCATTTTATGAGTCTTTTGACAATTTTTTAGTCTCAGTGTTTGGATTTACTAGAAAACTAATAATTTATGAAATAACACAAAATTAAAAATTTACTAGTTATACATTTGAAGACCATACCCAAGATCTTTGCAGGAGAAAGATGTGGAAGTCTACTTTCTAAAGATGTACAGCCTTGGAAACCCTATAAGGCTGTTCTATTCTGTCCCACAGGATCACTATGAGTTGGAATTGAGTCAATGACAGTGGGTTTGGTTTTTTTTTTTCAGTTTGGTACACTATCAAAACATGAGTAGCACATACTTGTTCTTTCTGATGTCTCCTTCCTAGTCCTTACCTTGAACTCTTTGAAACAATTTTCAGTTTATAAATTCATATCCAAGCTAACATAAAATATTTTTTAAAAAGATATCTTAAATTACAGTAATTTAATAAATAGTTAATACTCCAGACTACAGACTTCTGTACCTTAAGTATAAGACTAGTAGCAATATAGAACCTGACCACCATATCTAGTATTTCCATAGGAAAATGCCTCCATCTCCCTACTACAGACCTCCCAAATTTCAACTATCCAGAAGTTTTTGAATCTTTAGTAGTTTGAGGAGTAGGATTAGAATAGGGGTTAGAAAAGGAAAGAGAAACATTTATTGGCAAAAGGAGGGAATATAGAATTATTCAGTTGATGGGCTACAGAATAAACACCAAGTATAAGAAAAGCAGACTCTCTATACATTCTATGTATATATAAAATGCAGCCAAAATTATAATTTATATAGCAATGTCTAATTTGTTTATTAAAAATTGGGTTAAACACCACAGCAATAAAAATATAACCCCATTTGTTGCTATATATAAGATATATTTATACATATATGTATTTATAAAGATGAAATTAGTCATTCTCTAGTTTTTAAAACAGCAAAATATTTTTGTTCTTCAAACTAGCTGACAATCTAACTGGGCAACCTACTTCTGAAAAGATTTATCATCTTGGAAAGCCAATGGGGGTCGCTATTAGTCCTAATTGACTCGATGGCAGTGAGTTTGGTTTGGTTCTGGTTTAGATAAGTAAGTAAAAAAACAGAAGAGACTAAAACTTGCTCTTGAATAGAGAGTAGCTAAAGCAAACAGAAAAAATGATGACATAAAAGAGCTGAACAGAATATTTCAAAGGGCAGCTTGAGAAGATAAAATAAAGTAGTACAATGAAATGTGCAAAGACCTAGAGTCAGAAAACCAAAAGGGAAGAACACACTTGGCATTTCTCAAGCAGAAAGAACTGAAGAAAAATTCAAGCCTTGAATTGCAATATTAAAGGATTCTATGGGCAAAGTCTTAAATAATGCAGAAAGCTTCAAAAGAAAATGGAATGAATATACAAAGTCACTGTACCAAAAATAATTGGTTGATGTGCAAACATTTCAGGGGGTAGCAAATGATCAAGAACCAATGGTATTGAAGGAAGAAGTACAAGCTACACTGAAAGAATAAGAAAAAAAAAAACAAGCTTCCAGGAATTGATGGACTACCCATTGAGATGTTTCAACAAATAGATGCAGTGCTGGAGGTGCTTACTCATTTATGGCAAGAGATTTGGAAGACAGCTACCTGGCCAACTGACTAAAAGCGATCCATATCTGTGCTCATTCCAAAGAAAGGATCCAATAGAATGTGGAAATTATTGAATAATATCATTAATATCATACTCAAGTAAAACTTTACTGAAGATAACTCAAAAACAGTTGCAGCAGTATATTAACAAAGAACTACTAAAAATGTCCACATTTATGCATCAACAGAATTGTCACAGTCCTTAAGAACACTATATTCCTGCTATTTTTGTTTAAGCATATACAGAATAAAAAGCATTTGAAATATAAACATACTTATAGAAAAGTAACAATATAAGACACTTAACTTGAATTTCTCATACCTGTTGGATAGTAGGCTTGGGAGTACTGCGCCGAGGGTGTGTAGTTACTATATTTTTGGGAGGAGCTGACCATTGTTTGAGGACCTTGTTGAACATGTGCTGATGTGGCGCTGGGCTGGAGCGTATAGGTAACCTCAGTTGGAAATCTCTGTAGTACAGGAAATGGAACGCCTTTATCTGAAAAAGTGGGAGATGTCTCCACTTGTCCTGGGTGCATTCCAAGGGAGTTCTGCCATGTTCTAGGAGGAATCGGGGTCCGATCTAAACCTTTCAGAGGGAAAGTACTGTGGTTGTGGGATGAAGTTGATACGTAGGAATAAGGAGACAAACTATCTCGCCGGAATGACCGGTGAAATTGTCCTACAGCCACTGGTCCTGCATAAAAAAGGAAGAGAACATTTACTAATTTTATGTAATACTACCAGATACAGTAAACCAAAGGTCAGGAAATGCATGTCTCTTCATGTAGCAATAAGTTGAGTTGTCAGCCATTTCTAACAAAACAGAAATTTAGTATTGATAAGATAAATTCAGAATCTAGAATATGAGATTACATTTACTGGTAAAATAATGCTGAAAAATAATTAAATAAACTTGAATTCTTTGGTTTTCAATGCCTGCCATAAGTCTAACATCCAGCTTTAAATCAAATATTCAATGTTAAAAATCATTTAACTTGTAGATGATTTAGCCATCTTATCTTTTACACCTCAACTGACTGAGCCTTATTTTCCAATGTATACATTAGGCACAGTGGTTAAAGCACTTGGCTCCTAACCTAAAGGTCAGCACTTCGAACCCAACAGCTGTTCCACAGGAGAAAGATGTGCCAGTCTGCTTCTGTAAAGATTTATGGGCTTGGAAACCCTCTGGGGATGTTCCACTCTGTCCTATAGGGTCGATATGAGTCTGAATCAACTCAATGGCAGCAGGTTTGGGTTTTTTGTTTTGTTTTGCTTTAAGGTATTCCCTAGAAGTTTTAGAAATGGCATGTCATCTTTCAAACCATTTAGGTACCTCAATAGTAGAAAAGAAAATACGCACTGGGCAAAATACATGAAAGAAATGTGTGGAACAAATGAGAATTATAACATAAACCAAAAAGAAATTATTGTTTTCTTTCCAATTTCTTTTTTTTAATTATAATCTTTCTTGATACTTTTGACTTAGTTTTCTTCTTCTTTCCTTAGTTAGTGTTCAAGGTCTTTTGATTTTTTTCTTCAGTGTTTCTGTAGTAATATCCCTTCTAGCTATCAGTGGCTCTCAAACACTGGTTTACATCTGAATTGCCTGAAAAGTTCGTTAAAAATCCACATACTCAGGCCCAGAGGTTCTGACATTTGCTTTATCTAGCAAGGCAGAAAGGAATTAAAAGTGAAGATGCAAAATTATGAAATGAGGAAAGAGAAAGCATAAATATAGCAGGCTGAACTTATTTATTTAATACATTGATTCTTGAATATAAACAGAGCTAGTCTAATTTATTCCTAGGGAGGATCTTGCATATTAAATTATGTAGTTCATAAATCTCTTTCAACTTATTTTATTAACCTAAGTGGAGGGAAAAAATTAATTTGCTACTCAAGTTATTTAACCATGTTGAAAAGTGGAACTCAAAAGTATTTATCTACTTTTCTAAATATTTAGATTGTAAACCTATTCTTGTTCCACATATCTCATTCTATCTCTATTATATTTAATTTCCTTTAAAGGATAAAGTACAACTGCCAAAAAAAAGAAAGAAAGAAATACATACATAGATACATATATACATACAACAAAACCTCTGGAGCCCCAGAAATCAGGAGTTTTAAATCTAATGGGGAAAAAAAATCCTAGTTCAAAAGAGTGACCCTATTTAAATTATATACTTCTTAAAAAAAACCCTTTAAATGACACAGAAGTTTTATGTTACTTCACTACTAGTTGTCATTATGTGCCGTCAACTTGGACCCGACTCATAGCGACCCCTCCTTGGGTTTCCGAAGCAGTATCACTACTGAAGTAGATTGACCAACCTTCCTTCCAAGGAGTGGCTGGTGGGTTTGAACCCCCAGCCTTCTGGTTAGCAGTCAAATGCCTTAGGCACTACGCCACCAGAGCTCCTAAGACCTAAAAAAAAATGCTCTTTATGACAGGCGTTTCTCCATGTCCAAAGTTATGTATCACTTGATTTTTCCTTGGAAACTCACATACTTAAGCTACATATTGCCTACAGTGAGCAATAGCTCCTGTTTCCTTTAAGGATAAGCTAATAATTGATCAATTTTCAGACTGTCAATAACTTAAGCAGCTAATTAAAGAATTCTGTACTTTATCTTCTCAAATTTTGGGTTAGATCTCAATAAAATACAAATTCTGCTTTTATCATGGTAATTAAGCTGAGTGATGGTCAATTACCTATGTTATTTTAGGTGCTGTGCTGATAACATAAGAACGGGAGCTCTGGTGACATAGTACCTAAGGCATTTGACTGCTAACCAGAAGTCTGGTGGTTCAACCCCACCAGCCACTGCTTGGAAGGAAGTTTGGGCAATCTACTCCCGTAGTGATACTGCCTCAGAAACCCAAAGAGGGGTCACTATGAGTTGGATCGAACTTGACGGCCATGAGTTTTGAGTTAACATAAGAACACTGTCCGGAATAAAAGGATGTTCCTTCAAGTTTGCTTGTTTGTTAAAATAAAGAACTCTTAAAAACATCTAGCTCTTATTTATTCTGCTTAAGGGCTACCCCATAGGGTTCTAGTTCTATCAACTTTACAGAATAGGACCCATATGTTTCTGAACATCTTCAAAGTATACTTGGCAAAGTGTGAATCCAGAATTCTGGAAAGGCAGGATGGATATCTGTTGTTGAATATTCTATTCCTTCATATATAAGTGAGTGTGAGCTAACCAATCCTCAGGAAAGAATCCCAAAATTGTCCTCTTGAGTTTGGCATCATCAAAAGGAGATTATCTAGTACTCAGACTTGTTACTTAGCTTAGAAAGTTTTAACAAATATCATAAAGTAAATTGCCAACAAAAACAAAATAGCAAAAGTGAGCAAATACAAAAAAGGAAAACATGATGTGATTGATCCTCATATCTTATCAAGAGATTCTTTCAAAGGTAAACAGGACAGTTGGCTCAGTGGATCTAAAAAAGAGAATTAAGATCTAAAACAGAGGATTCTATTGAAAAAGAAATAAAAGTATTCAACACAGAAAATACAATGGAGACTAAGAAGCTGCAGTATAGTCAGGCATATAATAAGGCAAGATTTGAGTAGAAATAAAAAATTAGGTGAGGAAAAAGTAGAAGACAAGGACTTAGAACATGGAATGAGAGCAAAATAAAGCTGTGCCAATATTCTTGAACTTTCAACAGAAGTACATTCCACCTGAGCCAATAACACAATTCTCTAGGGAACCAGCCTTATAGTGTAGACAATCCATACTTTCTGTATACACCAACAGGCAGCACAGAAAAAAAACAGGAAATGGATGAAAACTATAGTAATCTTGATATACGTGAAATGATGCCTTTCCTATGCTGAAGAAATATAAATTACATTGGTATGTTTTTCAACAAATTAGTAATCTAAAATGTAGACCAAGTAAACTACAAATGAAGAAAATCACCTCCTAGACAGCCTCTATATTTCTTTAATTAAAACTTACTGCAGAACCTACACAACTATGAGACCAGAAGAACTAGATGGTGCCTGGCTACCACTGTCATCCACTTGGAAGGGATGTAGGAGATCCTGCATAGAGAGGGAGAACAATGTGGAACAAAACGCAAAATCATTTGGAGGCAAAAAAAAAAAAAAGAAGGTGGGGACCAGGTTTGCTGGTCCAATAGAGCCTGGTGAAACCACTGAGACTATGGCCCCTAGCTGTCCTTCAGGTCTGGGATTGAACCCACACCTGTGGTTTCCAGCTAAACAAAGAATAGGCAAGTGAGTTAAACATTTACCTCAAGTAGACACACCCTGGAGAGAACAATCATGGGAGAAGGAAGGGCTGCTTACGCACAGGGAGACAGCTCAGGGTGCAGAAGAGTATGGAGGGATGGACACTGGGAAGAGGTAACTATGGGGAGGAAGTGGGAGGGGAGCTGTTGCATTGTAAATTTTGGTCAATGACATGAGACAAAGTATATGTGAACTGCTGTATGAAAAGTGAATTTACTCTGTAAATCTTCACCCAAATCAAAATAAAATAAAAAAAAAAAAAAAAACTTACTGCAGAATATAACTAGGTTTACGATAGATGAGGGGGGAAAACATCAGCGGGAAAAAAAGTGAGCAAGGATTGGTTTTCATGTATGTATGCTTATTTTTTTGTTTGTTCCCACTTTTCCCAGTGCCAGCTGAGACCACATTCTCCAGTTTTTTCTCCTTAAGCCCACCAGATATACAACCTGGAAAAAAAAATATCCATGTCAGAGATTCTGCCCAAAGTATGCCATGTTACTGTCTCCATTGCCATTCCTCATTTCATTGTACCACCAAAATCAATAGCAATAACATGGAAGTGACTTAATATTCCTTTAGAATTCCTGTAGAACATTCTTATGCCACTGCTGTTTTTCAACCTTTTACTAGAACTCTAACCTAGCTGCTTATCTTCTAAACTCCACAGACACACAAGCTCATGCCTTATCTTCTAAATTCCAAATGAAGAAAGTATTATCTCATTCATAACTCTGAGTTTAGGTTAAACTGAACTTAGTGCTACTTTCATTTGTAAATTTAAGTCCATGTTAACATGCTGAAAATGTTTCTATTTTCCCTCCTCCTTTAAGGTAGAGTGAAATCTCATTTTATCCTATTGCTTTCTTGGTATACTGCTTCATTTCATGGACTCCTTAGGGAAATGGAGTATCACCACCCTCACTCCTGGAAGAGGTGGGAGGAGCACCAGAAATCAAGTTTATAAAACAATTCAGTATCACAGGAGACGTGTGAATTTTTAGTAAATACAGACTTATACAAAGTTTTCCAATACTGAAAAGACTGTAGCCAATGGTGAAAATAAATCAGAAGATTGTGTGAGTTTTCTAAAATTCTTTGGAAATAAAACATGACAGCTGTGTAGGAAACCATTTTTTGTTAACACCTTAAATAAACTTTAAACCCTAATTAGCTACACTGAAACAAATGGGCAACGTCTGTCATTCAATACATTACTTGGAAGCTTAAAATTACTGTCATAACACTTTTTCCAAGATTTCTTATCTGTGTCAGTCTGTGGAAGGTGGCCTGTCTCAAGGACAAACGTCCCCTCAGGTTAACTTGTCCACTTTCACATGGTTGGTATAAATGCTTTAAGTTTTCTTGGCTGTGACTTTGTTCCTTCCACCTTGACCTTCACTCTATTCTTACCTCTGTATAATAAGTAACTCTGTTCTGCTTCAACAAAGGGCTAGATGTTTACAGTGCAGAGCCTGGGTCTAAATAAAGTAAACGGCTATAGAGATTTGTAAATTGGTAAATTTTGGGGATTCAAGAGAGGTCCAGGAAGGAGTAGAAAGAAAGCCTAATGCACAAGTCCTTTTGGCTGCTAGTGCGCACAAAAAAAGTCTAAATGCTTACGGACTCTTTCCAGAGGAGGTACTGGCAGAAATGGATGATGGTAATGAGAACGATGGAGGTGATGTGACCTAAAGTCTCAGGAAGCCCAGTGGAAAGTGTGCAGAGTGCACTCTGGGTCCTAGGTGGATATATCAAAGGTGAGGATGTACGAAAATGCCCTCCCTGTGAAGTGGCGGTTGCTCCCTGACGCCACTCCATGTGCCCTGCCATGGGTGAAGGACTTCCCTGGGAGGTGGCTCAGGATGCGAGCCCAGGTGGCCCGGACTCACCGTGCGGCTCGGGCCGGCGCCCCGCAGCTGGCGGAGGCGTTGGCTCCTGGTGCTGCAGCGGGGAGGTGGAGGAAGAGGCTGAAGCGGAGGCTGATGTGATGAGGAGCCTCTGGAAGCGGTTGGGCGGGCGGCAGGGCACCTCCAGGCCGGCCGCCAGCTTGGCCTTGTTGGCACTAGTGAGCCTCTTCAGGTGCACGAGTAGCTGCGGCTGATCCCGGCGGAAGTGCGGACTGTGGAAGTGGTGGAGCGGCCCGTCGCCCGCCGGCCCGCCACCTCCAGCCCCGAGTTCCGCTGCGCCCGACCCACCCAGCACCACCTTGCGGAAACCATAGAGGTTGAGCTGGCGGATGAAGCTGGTGAAGTTGGTCGTTTTGAAGAGCTCGGGCTCGGGCCCGGAGCCCCCGACGCCGCTGGCCCCGCCACCCCCGGCGCCTCCGGCTCCTGCTCCAGGAGGGCTGAGGAGCTCAGCCTCGAAGAGCGGCTGGTCGATCAGCAGCCCCTCGCCGCGGCCGTCCCAGCGGATCGAGCGATACCGGGGACTGTTCACCAACCGCCACAGCTTAGCGGGGAAGTTATTGGGGTTGATGGGAGTGGAGAGCAGCGCCTCCTCCATCGCCCCGCCCGGCCCTGGGCCTCGCCCCGCCGAGCTTGGCTCTCCCTCCCCGTTCTCGATCCCCCCTGGCCTTCGCTTCGCCCTGCCCCCTCCTTCCAGCGCCCGGCCGCCTCAAACCCGGACCCGGGAACCGTTGGCGCACGAGCCCCGCCACACCTTGCAGCGCGGCCAATGGGGCCTCGAGTTCCCACCGCGCGGCTTGGACACAGCGCGAACCGTTCGTCTCCCTGCGCAGTCGCGCGGCCGGCGCGCACGCGGAAGGCCTGCGAGGCCGGGGCCGCTCACTGCTGCGCCGGCCCCGCCGGGTGGAGCTGCGTGGGACTCGGAAGAGAAAGTCACACTCCCCAGGCGTCCTAAAACCGCCGGCGTTGGGCTTGGGAGTTGCTGCCCGCCAGGTATTTTTAAGTCCTGCAAAGAAATAAGTCCAGTTATCACTGTGGAATACTAAGATTCTTGTATTTCAGCACACCCAGCATGTGGTGATTTATAATTCACAGAGTATATATGCGTTAGGCAACATAAACTAAGTCATTCTTGAGAAAAAAGGGCTTACCAAACTGTATAGTCTTTACTAACAGTTTAACGGACAGTTCAACAGCTCAAGTCTCTCCAGATAAAAACAGCGTGGGGGTACAATGCCCCGAGTAAACCAAGTCACCTTTTGGGAAGTACCATTTTATATACACTTTTAAAGACACTCTTTTAAGCCACTATTTTGCTCAGGGCAATTTATTCAACTTGGACACTCAACAAGAGTTGAGAGAATCAAGATAAAATAGGTACAATCCTGTGTGCAGCTGGTGAAATTTTAAGACACTAAAGAGAAAACTCACAAGAGATGGGAAAGAACACCGCAGTATCTAAGGATAAATCCCTATCCAGTTAGTAAGTACAATAGGAGCTATGCTGATAAAAAGAGGGGTCCATTTAAAAATGGGATTGCTGGGAGAAAGTGTGTAACATTTTAGTCTTTTCTCGTGGTCAAAGGAATATTTTTTCTTAGACAAAATGAATAAAAAGACCCAACAAAGCAGCACTAATATAGAGATTTTATTTAAATTGTATTGAGTTTTTACAGCACATTGTATGTTTGTCACAACGCAACTGCACAGTTTGGATTTTTGGCCACATCATGTCACTTACACCCACAAGAGCTCTGAAAGGAGTATTTGATGAATACATCTGAGCCAAGAGCCCAGAGTGTCTCTCCAAGGCCATGCAGTTTGTGTACTGATAGGACAGTCCCTCAAAACAGCCACGCAAAATAGACAGATACAGTCTCCTCAAATGTTACCAATCTTACTCCCCCCCGAAAATGGGCAGAGAGAAGTGCAATGAAAGGTTAATTAAAAAGCCATTCATGACTGGCAGTAAACTTGAATGATTGAGAGAATGCTTAGATGAATTTTATGTATCAGACACAAGGAATAGTTTGTTACATTTTCAGTGATCTCAGGAATTTCCCAGACACAATCTCCATTATTCAACTCCATCTAAATGAAAAAAAAGTTCTGCTAGGTTGACCTAAATACACCAAAACTTTTTAGGTTACACCCATGGCAAGTATAAAGGAAACACAGATGCTTCTCTGTACGACTGAGGAAAAGGTCAGGACAAATAGCAATTCTTGTTCTAGATACAGATCCTAGTTTTTGGATGAATTTTTTTTTTTTTTTTCCCTAGAAAGTAACATGAAAATAGCAGTTAGATGACTACCATAGTCTTAAAACAGGATAAGCCTAAATGTAATTTACCTTTTATACACCAACAAATTAAAGAAAATGTACAAAGGAATTCCTAGTGGTTTCATTATAGGCCAAGGAGACTGTATCTGTCCCAACCACAGTACATGGCTATATCACTGTATCTTTTGGTTAAGTGCCACCAGTACATATTAAGATGAAAAAAAAAAAAAAAGTTTGGTCCAAATGGACACATTTTGTCTCCCAATTTTGGTATCAATGCTTTATTCTCTTCTGTTTGGGTTCCATTGTTAAGTGCACAGAAATAGACAGCAGCATTTGTACTGAAACCCTCACATACCAAACAGCATATTCCAGGAGGTAAAAATCAAATGCTAAATTCTACCCTCAAGGTGTCAAGTGTTCAGGATAAGAAGCAGTGTGACCCAGAGGAGGCAGCAGCCAAGGGAAAGACAACATGGGGGAAGTGGGTGATGGAACAAAACAAAACAAAACATTTTACTTTCATGCCAGGAGAGGATCAAGGTGTAGCTCCTGTGTTAGCACCAGGACAACTAGGAAAAGTCTGGTGCAAAGGGTAGGGCACAACTCAGCAGATAGATACTTCATAAGGATCATTTTTTACTTTTCTCCTTTCCTCATTCTTTACAATTCATACTTCAAGAGCTGCCACTGAGTAACAAAGACTATGCCTTCACAGCTCAAAATAACTGATTTTCACCAGGACTGAACATCAGCACAGTTTTCTTCTGCTCCCAAAAATGTCTTACTTCCTAAACTGTCCCCCTATCTGAATGAATGTGCACTGATGCTGGCCCAAGTGAAAAATACATCGAAACCTCCACTTGCTAAACCAGTCTTTAAACCAAACTCCACAGAAAGACAGAACTAATGCAACTAGAGGGAGTGCCTCTAAAGACTGAGCCTTCATGCACACAGAGCACAGAGGTGCGGGATATAGTTCATCTCAAATAGGATAGAAATTCCTATCTTATATACTATAATCTGCTTTTTTCAAGGTGGAGGAGAGATGGGTCTGGTTGTCACTTGGAGTTTGGTTATACATATGCCTTTCTATTGCTGTTTGGGGCACTTTGCACCAGGAAGTATCTATGAAATCATCTTGTGAGCCCCAGGAGAAAGAAGCTGGAGTCATCAATTCAACGTTAAGCTTCCAGACTCCAGGACTGAATCAAGACCATTACCCCAAGGTCTCAACAAACGACCTCCTGCCAAGTTGGAATTCCTCTGCTCCAGTCTCATGGTACCAAGGAGGATTTCTCAAGACGGCATCTTTGAGCTGTGTGATCTCATGAGCCACACCAAGGAACCTTCAAAACTACACCTGAAGCAGATCCTCCCTTCAAACCTGCTAAAATTGCACAGGTCATCTTCTCTGGCATTCAGCTGGAAGCTGTAGCAATGGGTTTCTTCAGATGTTGGCTCATGAGTTCCCTGGCACGAGATACTTGGATGTGTTCGTAACATGAGTTACAGACGAGAACTGGGTCGTAGAGTTGTTGATCAGGAATGGGCAGCTTCAGGTGGCAGCATCCAGCACAAAATACATTCCCACAATTTCTGCCAAAGCATAAAAAAAGAAAGGGTTCATTAGAAATGTCAGTATACTTAACCAAATCCACTGCCATCAAGTCAATTCCAACTTATAGTGACCCTAGAGGACAAAGTAGAACTGTCCCATAGGGTTTCCAAGGCTGTAAATCTTTATGAAAGCAGACTGCCTCTTCTTTCTTCCATAGAGCAGCTGGTGGGTTCAAACCACCAACCTTTTGGTTAGCAGCCAAAGGCTTTAACCACTGTGCCACCAGTGCTCCTCATTTCCTGGTGTCTCTATTTTCAGACTGATTGAGAAGTACATAAATGTACTGCACTGCTTTATAGACAATACTAGATCATACAAAACACCTTCTTACCTGCAATGGTGTCTTCGTTTGGCCAACCAGAATTCACAGTCACAGTTATAGCAATGTGATGCCATATGATCTGGAACCCAGCGAGTCACCTGACAGAAGGCACAAGGAAAAATTCCAGGTCCTTGTCAACAAAGTGGAAGAGTAACATTGTAATAGGGAAAGCATCCCAGGAGAAAATAACAAGATCTGTCGCACATCACTCATCTCAGAAATCTGACAACTCATTGGCTTGCTTAAGTACCCACCACATATTTGTCTGGACATACCTCAGTTTCTTTCTTATCAACAGGTTCCCAGCTTGCTTCTGAAAGGCAGTCTTCACTGTGATCAGAGCCAAAATCTTCTGTATCACTGCCATCTGACTCCTTCAAACACGTCTAAAGAAAAGGCAAAGACACCAACATCACCTTTATCATCATTAACTTTTATTGTTTACTTTGTGACAGGTACTGTTCTAAGTATATTACATGCATGAACTTAATTCCTCACAATAGTCTTACGACATATACTATTATTATCCCCATTCACAAATAAGAGAGGGTTAAAAACTATTAAGTAGTAAAAGCTGGGATTTGAACCTAGTATTCTGGCTTTAGAGCCAAGCTTTTATCCAATATGCTATGTAGAATATCTCATTATGGTTTAAACCAGAGGTCATCAACTATAGCCCACAGGTCAAATCTGGCCCACTGCTTGATTTTGTAAATCAAGCTTTATTGGAATATAGCTACATTCATTCAGTTATGTATTGTTTATAGCTGTTTTCACTATAAAACAGTAGAGCTAAGTAGCTGCAACAGTGACTATCTGGCCCACAAAGGCTAAAATATTGCTCAGGGCTGAGACCTCCAGACACAGCAGAACCTAGATGGACCTTATCATCTCTCACCTGGATTATTCCAAAATGTCCTAATCAGCCTCCCAACCTAGGTCCCAACGGCTTTACCCATTTGACACGCTACTGCAAGAGTAATATTCTTAATACACAAATCTGATCATGTTACTCTCTGTGCAATAAAATTTTATTGCCTGAAGGTAAATCTAAACAAGAAGGGTACTCAAGGCCCTTCATAATCAACCCTGCCAATCCCTATCTACTTCTCCAATATCGCCTCCCAACACACTACCCAACCCCTCCTAATGGTTCCAGCACAAATGTACATGTATATATATATACATACAAAATCCTTTGTTAAGATATACCATTGCAGTACCTGTTGACTCCATGCCTCTGCAAATGGTATTTTCTTTTCACTGACCACTTAGCTTAATACCACACATTCTTCAGCACTCAAGTCAAGCATTATCTTCTCAAGAAAGTCTTTCCTTTCACCCTATTCCCAGCCTGCCCCAGCAGCCTAATACTTGGCCTCCCTTCATCTAACCCTTACGAACATCATTTTAATGGTTTGTCTCTTCCACTAGACTGTGAGCCCCTAAGGTCTTTGATCCTATAGCCCCAACACCTAATTCAGTGGCACATAGTAGACACCCAATGAATGAATGTTGATGGACAGAAGGCTGGTTGGATAACATGAATGCATGGCAGTAGATGAATACTTACAAAATCATCCTCATAGTCCATGGGGGGCTCTGCTGGAGGGGCACAGCAATGACGGATATCCAGCCTCATCTGAAGCTCACGTACTTGTCGGCGTAGCTGTTCCACTTCTTGTTTGTAGCCTGCTTCAATTTGTCGTAATCTATGCTGGATCACATCCGTGGGAAAAGGGAGTCCATCATCATCCAGGTAGAGAGGAGGCACTGGAGAAGGGCAGCTCAGTGGAACAGGCTTTGTACTGGAGACCTGCTTTGGGTGACTAGAAAACCACATCCGGTTTTTTCCTCCTGGGCCAGTATAGTGTCCACTGGAATGACTAGAACAGATAGGCGACTTCACACCTTCTCTTTGAGTCCACTGGCCCCCAAAGCAGGGCCCTGTTGCCCGCATCTGCTTGCTGTTTGACCTCTTGCTACAACAGCCATAGGAAAGCAGCCGCCGAGGGGTGGTCTCCCCACTCGGGAATGAAGTCACCATCCCTTGGAAGCTGTCCCAATTGGACCCTAGAAAAGAGAACTCACTGATTTGGCTCTGAGAAATTGTCTTTCGGGCCAATTCCAGTGGCATTTTCCCAAAGCGAGGATTTTCCAATAATTGCCCATTCCTACCAGTCCCTCTTTTGCCAGCATCCTCTTCCCCATGAATCAGACTGTACACAGAACTGGGGTGTTCTTTGGGGGAGATACTTGCCACAGACCCTGTGGGGTCTTGGCTGAGGAAGCCAGGGTTTGGGTCCAGAGAAGTTTGGCAGGCTGCACTCAGTGGGTTGCAAAGGGTGCCCAGACCGGGATCTGAAGAACAACTGGAGGGCACACCGAGTTTGGAGTTTAGCTGGGCCTGTTGGGGGGTACCTGTAAGAAAGTCCTGGGAAGACTCAGGAAAATCACAAATTCTATCACACTTGTTGAAAATGACCTTGGAGAGTACACTGACAGCATCTTTTTCAGGACAGTGTTCAGATGGCTCCTCCCCTGTACCATCTAAAGTCCTACTCAGCTCATCCTGGGCAGGAGGGTCTGGAGCTGGTACTTTAGTCTCTTCCAGGACTTTGATCTCAGGATCAGAGGTGCTGCTCTTCACTTCCTGGGGCACTGCAGTATTAAGCAAATTGTAACTTGGAGAACACCTTTTGGGGCTCTTGAAAGGTTTATTGCTCAAGTAGTCTTTCTGGCTGCTAGATAGAGGAGGAGGAAGACCCATCTCTCCTGTAGTCGGCTGAGGACCTCCTGCCTCAGATTCCACAAAAGCTGTCTCTGATCCTTCGGGACTGGTGTGCCAGGGCTCCAGGCCTGCTCTGGCTTCCTGACAGTGGTTATTCAGGTTGGGGTCACTGGACGTGCGAGTCAAGGGGCTGCTTGTGTCACAGGCAGAAAGAAGGTCATCCATGGATCTGGTTTTAGGCAATCTGAAATGACAAAAACATCTTCAGGTCAGGAAATGGGAGCCACCTCTAGTATAAAGAATTGGATTCTACAGTAATATCAAAGCTAAAATTCACAAGAAATAATCACATTTACAATGATAAATAATCCTATGTCATTACAAGTCTAAAAGGTACAGAACGTGGACTTTGTCCTCAGCCTTTATCAGTCTTCACCCTACACAATCTCCTTGGGCACTCTCAATCATTTCTGTGATTGAATCAAGTGAACCAATGAGGTTTAGTATGTGGTATACATCAGGAGTGCCTATGGATTTTCAAGAAATATAGACAAGTAGGACCCATCCAAGACCTGCTGAGTCAAAAGGGCCAAGAGTAAAGCCCAGACATCTTTGTTTTTAAAAAGTAACACAGTTGATTTGTGTGTGTATTACTTTTTATTATGGAAACTTTCCAACATAAAAAAGAAGTGGAAGAGTGTAAGGAACTTCCACGTACCCTTCACCCAAATTCGACAATTTCAACATTTTGTCATCCTCCACTTTTGATTCTGATGTGCACCAAAGGTTTAGTCAAAAGGCCAGTGGAGTTTAGAACAAGAGCTCATCTAGCTAGGGTTGTTACAGGGGTGGGGTGGTATTTCAGCTGAACCTAGAAGAATATAAGAATATGTTAGATTTCAATGGTTGAAGAGGAAATAGAGCACGGCTTTTTTTAATCTAGAGAAAGGTAGAACCAAAGGTAAGTCAGGTCCACTCTTAGAGAATCCATTTCCCTAAAAAGTTTTATACCATATATTCTTCCAAATCCAATACTCCGTCTTGAGTTGCCTATAGCACATGTCTATCCTGAGTTGCCTATAGCACATCTCCTCTTTGCTGTCAGATAATATTTCAATCTCGGCCTGCCTATATCTCCTTTTTCTCCCCAAACTGGCTCTTCTCAACTTTCTAGTGTGTATCAGTAGTACTAATAATCACCAAATTTCTAAGCTCTAAAATTTAAGAGCTGTCTTTGAGCCATCCCTATCTTTACTCCTACCCTCCACCACTCAGTCAGTTCTATAGCCACCTAATGACTTCTCCAGTGTCTCTGAATTTAATCTTCTCCTTATATCTAAATTATTGCAACTTCCGTGGCTGGTCACTGTGCTTCCAAAACCACTCTGCTCACTGATTAGTTCTCTAAAAATCCCATTGTCACCAGGTCATAATGACTTCCTAAAATGAATTATTCTTGATAACGGAATCAAAATCAACTTCTCATTGTATTGTTTAAAGCTCTTGATGAACTGGCTGGCATGTATTTCTTTCTATTCCCCAAAATCACCCCTTTTAATCCCTGTCAGCTTTACCAAGATTCTTTATTATGTCATGTATCCAATTGCTTGGGACCTTTCTCTAATAATACCTTTGTTCCCCAGCTCATAACTCTCTTTATTCTGTTCATTTGTTTTTTCCATTTAAACATTTACCAAAGCACTTATTGTGTGCCAGGCCCTAAGCCATATACTAAGGTCACAAAAAAGCCATGGTTCCTGCTTCATACTTTATGAAAACTTCTCTAAGTACATCTACCAAATGACCCTTTTATTACTTCTCATTCCTCTAATAATCCTTGAACTGTACACATTATTATTTGTTTAGATTCTGCTTTAGGATTATTCTCTGCTTGTTCTGTGCCTTATCTTCCAGCTTGAAAGTACCTTGTAAGCAGGGCCAGTATCTTTTATTTCTTCGGTAGAGCCCACAAAACCTCATGCAAGACTAGGCAACGTGTAGGTATTAAAGAAACATTTACTAAATTGAGAAAGCAGGTCCTGAGTTAAGGCAATGATTATTAAATGAGTCACAGACCTTACTGATTTTGATAAAAGATATGGCCCTTTTCCCTGGAAAAATAAGCCCAGGAACCTATACCCAAATTATGTACATATACAAAAGGGGGGAAATCATGGAACTCCTGAAGCCTATCCACGTGCCCCTAACAACCCATCTTAAAAGACCCTAAAACCTGTAATTTAGGGTGTTGGGCCTTTTCTTGCCTTTACAACACTAGCCAACAGTGTAAGTTTATATTTTAATTTTAAAAAAACCTTCAGACAACAAATACCAATATTTGAAATGTCCATATGAATTGGCATTTTCATTTCTAGGAATACTAGCACAAATGCAAAGATACATATATAAAAGATGTTTACTAAAGCACTCCCTGTAATGATGAAAAAAAAAAAAAAAGGAAATCACCTAAGTGACTGGTATGAAGCTGGGTATATAAATTATGATTCACTCTAATGTTGGAATACTATGCAAAATGCTCTTTGGGAGCAAGGATGGTGAGACTTCATCTCACATACTTTAGATATGTATGTTATCAGGGGGACCAGTCTCTTGAGGAGGACAAAATGCTTGGTTAAGTAGAGGGTCAGCAAAAAAGAGGAAGACCCTTAATGAGATGGATTGATGCAGTGGCTGCAACCGTGGGCTCAAACATGGCAATGACTGTGAGGCTGGTGTAAGACCAGGCAATATTTCCTTCTCTTGTACACAGGGTCACCATGGGTTGGAATTGACTAGACAGCATGTAACAACAATAACATGCAGCCATTGAACAAGAATGTAATACTCAACAATTCCACTCCTGGCTATACACCCCCAAAAAATATGAAAGCAGAGACATAAACATACTTGTACAGCATTATTATGGGAGTTCTGGTAGCGTAGTGCCTAAGGCATTTGACTGCTAACCAGAAGGTTGGTGGTTCAAACCCACCAGCCACTCCTTGGAAGGAAGATTAGGCAATCTACTTCCATAGTGACACTGCCTTGGAAACCCAAGGAGGGGTCGTTATGAGTCGGATCCGATTCAACAGCATGAGTTTGGCTTTTTGGTATAGCATTATTCACAAAAGCCAAAAGGGAGAAACAATCCAAGTGTCCATCAACAGATGAGCGGATAAATAAAATCTAACATATACACACAATGAAATATTATTCAGCTTTAAACAAAATGAAATTCTAATACATGCTACCGTATGAACAAACCTTAAAAATATTATGCTAAGTGAAATAAGCCAGACACAAAAGCAAGGATATTGTATGATCCACTTATATGAAATATCTAGGCAAATGCATAGAGAGAAAAAGTAGATTCGAAATTACCAGGGTCTTGGGGGAGAAGAGAAGGGAGAGTTATTGCTTAACAGATACAGAGTTTCTTTATGGGATCATAAAGTTTGGAAATAGATGTTGGTGAGGGTTGCACAACATTGTGAATGTAATTAATGTCACTGAACTATATACACTTAAAAATGGTTAAAATGGCAAATTTTATGATATATATTTTTTACACACACCCCTCCACACACAGACAGCTTTAAATGTGCTATCATAGAATGACAGGAATAATGCAAAGTGGAAAAAATAATTTTCAGAACAGTATGTAAAACATGATTCTGTTTGTTTTTTAAATGTTTCTATCTATAAGTGAGGAGCTCTGGTAGTGTAGTGCCTAAGGCACTTGACTGCTAACCAGAAGGCTGGCAGTTCAAACCTACCAGCACTCCTTGGAAGGAAGATGGAGCAATCTACTTCCATAGAGATACTGCCTCATAAACCCAAGGAGGGGTTGCTATGAGTTGGATCTGACTTGACGGCACATAGCAACAACAACAACAATCTCTTAGTGTGTGGATGTATTTATCTATGTGGAGATAAAGATTTGGAAGGACATGGACATGCACCAAAGTGTTAACAGTGGACATCTGGTGGAGACTAGAATTAAGGAAGAAGGTCTTATATTTTCTACTTCTGCACTGTTTTATAAGTTATATTTTTTTCCACATTTTATTTTTAATAAGAAGCATTTTTTTAACCAACTCCCTTTTCACTTTCCCCAAAATATCTCTATATAAATATTCAGCCAGGAGATCATTTTAATTTTCATGGGTCTCTTTAAGTTTTGGCCTCTTTCTGGGGGAACAATGTAAAGGCCCTCTCTTTTCCGGGAACCTGAGAGTCAGATGCTTCTGGAAGCTAATGCTGGCCATAGTAAAGGTTGCTGCTAAGACCGCAAGCTTCAATGAATGAACAAAAATCAAGATTATTTCCATAAACCTTCCTGAAATAATTCTTTCCATTTCATTCTCCTCTACCCTACTTAGCAATGTCACACAGGGTGACAGCAGCTCCAGGAAAGAAGGTAACCAATCTTACCTTGGGAGCTCTGGTAGCGTAGTGCCTAAGGCACTTGACTGCTAACCAGAAGGCTGGTGGTTCAAACCCACCAGCCACCCTCGGAAGGAAGGTTGGGCAATCTACTTCCATAGTGAAACCGCCTCAGAAACCCGAGGAGGGGTCACTATGAGTCGGGGTGACTCGATGGCACATAACACCACCACCACCACAATCTTATCTTAAGAGAGGACCTTGAAAATACACAGAGTACACCCCAGACTAGCTACAAGACTTGCACCAAGTTTCTCTTTCCACTGACTCAGGAAATTGCTTTCAAGTATCCCATAAAAGAAAAGAGAACAACTTTTATGCAAGATATGAAGCAGTTATTGCCTTCCTGGTTGGGGAAGGAGGGAAGGGACTTTTCTTACCTGTCTAGAGAGCGGCCAGAGAACTCTTGGCTCTGAGTCACTGGGGAAAGGTAAAGATCCATGTTTTCCTCTCCAAGTGTGCATGGAGATGAAGCTGGCAGATAAACAGCTGTCCAGAGGTGCAGGGCCCGAACATGACACACAGGATGCAGGACCTAGGAAAGCAGTCCAGCGCCAGTGTTTCGTGATATGTTCCCAGTCCCTCTTGCTCCCCATGACTGCCTTTGCTCCTACGTTCCCCCAAATGATTTGGTCTGTCCTCCCTGTAGGTTTTCAAGCAGGCCCTACCAGATAACAGCTCAACTTACCATATCTGAGCTGGGTGTGTAGAGGAAGTTATGGAAGTTCTTATTGCCAGCTCGCAGGAGAGCCCACACAGAGCAGGTCCGCTTGTAAATGTTGCGCTTCTCTCGCTCACAGGGATTGTTGGCCAGGAACGTGCCGTAGAGACAGGAGTATGTGTGCTGAACCAGTTTTACCTAGAGGGCCAAGACTGTTGCACCTTGGAGCCTCAAGCCAACATCCTCCACCACCCTGGTGACAGGCTTTAGGACTTACCAGGAATGCTTCGTTAAACTCAAACAGGCAGGGGAACTGCTTGAGCAATTGATGAACAGAATCAAGCCACTGGAGGAACACAGGGCATTGTTCGTTTTGGTCCTCTGCATTTTCCTGGTGGCCACAGCGATCTCCAAACTTGTGCCCAAAGTCCAGCCAGTCAGACTCCACTAACACTTGGAAGCCCTAAAAGGAGAAATAGTCCAAGCCTTGGACCTCTCTGGAAAGGCTGGTGTGCTATGTCCCAAGGGACGTCACAAACCAGACAGCTAGCAACAACAAAAAGAAACAGGACTGATCTTACGTACAAGGGGACTCAAAGCCACCAATGCCCTCTACTGAAAGATCCCCAAGGCTAAATTAGAGAGCCCACACCCCACCACCACTCCCTCTGCTCTTTCCCACCCAGTCCCTCTTAATACCTCTAATGTCCTGTAATAGGGGTCCAGTAGTATTTTGGCCAAGGCTACAATCTGTGGCGTCCGGTCCCAGCCATCTGAACAGTGCACCAGCACAGGCCGGCCTTCCCGGTCTACTGTATTAGCCACCAGCACAGCAGCCTTTAACATCACTGACAAGTGCTGCAACCATTTGGTGCTCTCCAGTGCCGACAACCAGCTAAGCAGGAGCAGAAATCAAGTCTGTCACTAAGGGCGCTGAGGCTACAACAGTCTCTCTACCACCCACAGCATCTGTACCAAACAAAGCCCTTAGTGAGGGCTTAAGCTAAGACAATGAATACATGGCTTTTCTGCTAAGAGATACCCAGCATGAAGGTAGGGAAAACAGGACCTGGGTGGATAAGAGCCTCTTAGGGCAGTGAGAGGAACTGGGAAGCATCTGGGTGAGGGGCACAAGGGCATACACATTTACC
>NW_006922421.1:516327-554785 GCF_000298275.1 Orycteropus afer afer
GTAATAAGTGGCAGAGTCCTGGTCCCAAGCCAGGTTAGTTTGGTTCTTTCCACTTTGCAAGCTGTCCCCCACTCCCTCCTCAATAGAGCCACCCAGAGCACAGAGGCACTGGGATGACAGCAATACCTTCACATTCACAACCTCCACCCTTGGCCCGGTTGGCCACTGCTGCTGTGTAGGAGCGAGCATCCAAGATCAGCAGCTTCTGGGGAGCCATGGTGCTCTCCACGCCAGAGCATGCAGTCAGGGAAGAATCTATTTTAAATAGACAACAGAGAGAAGACCCTAGGTCAGGCACACAGCCCTGTGGTACCCCATCTCAGGACTAGGGACCCCCTTACACCCCCCAGCCTCCCAAAGGGCAGGCATTCAGGCCATTTTCTTTTCTTTTCACTGGGGACTTTTGGGAATCAAGGAAGCCAAAGTCTGCTCCCAGGGGCCTGTACCACCCACACCTTACCAAAGTCAGTGTCACACGCCTCGCTCGCATCACTATTCCCAGTGCTGGAGGAGCTCCCAGTGGCCCTCGCCCCTGGGTCCAGGGCACAAGCTTTGGCAATGGATGTAACCAGGTACTCATCATCAGCATTGCGCCAGCCCCACCAACTGATCTCAGGCTGGCTGCAGCGGGCAATGGCAGCCCCATTGCGCAGATGTCTGAAAAACAGGAGAAACCGTCAAGACTTTGACATTCACAGCCCCCAAAGGCCTACTGCAGAGACCTTAGGGGGCAGATCAAGGCCTCCAGAGCCAACGGGCTACCAGGTCATCCAGGCCATGACAACAACAACCAAAAGCCCTTAGCATCTCTAGAGGGCTTTATGGATTAGAAAGTGGTATCATGTACATTTTCTTAAATGGGCTCTGTACTCCCAAGGTAACCCTGACTGATCAAATCTGCACAGCACCTGTTCCAGCTACAGACCCCCAGCAGGAGAACAGGGACTGAGCCAAGAGCATGAACAAGTCCAAACCTCATAGTTACTACCTGTCTCATTCTATTTCAGCCATAATGTTCTACTGCAAGAATCAGCAAACTTTTTCAATAAAGAACCAGACAGTAAAAATTTTAGTAAATTTTTGTAGGCTACATCCAGTAACAGTTATATATTCTTTGCTTTTTTTTCTGTAAAGAAAGCATGGTAATGGCATTGTCTGACCTCCTCTAATTTCATGAGGGGGAGGGAAAATCAAGATGAACATCAACAGCTCAAGGCTGGTTCCCATGAAGTGCAAAGTCAGACATGCCACCACCCTCTAAACATTTTGCCAATTCTGTCACCAACTATCTCTCCCATGGCACTCACTACTTCTCTGCTGGGTTCGATAATTCATTGCTATGGCCACACAGAACTCACAGACAATACTCACAAGTATGGGGTTTCTTAGGGAAGTAATAGGTTATAATTCAGAATCAGAAACAACTCAGGGTAGAGTTCTTCAATCAGGACAGCTTCTTCTCAGCTGTGTCATAGGCCCACTTCTCTCTGGCCTCAGCCTCTGCCCTCCTTGGACAAGTGTTAAAAGCTCTTTTAGTTCTGCCAGTAGGTACCTGGAGAGGCAGCCAACCCCACCTGCAAGCCGCCTGCCCTGTCTCATGTCAGTCTCTTGGTTTAGCTGCCTCTGCTGTTGCCGTCCCTCTGCCATCTCTGTGCAGGGATCTTGGGTCCAAGGACATGCTCCACTCCTGGCTCTTCTTTCTTGATGGTAGTGAGATTCTCTTTTTTGCCTCTGGGATGGCTCATTTTAAACCTAGTGGGATGGCAAAACTGACCAATCCCCACCTTAGTGTTCCATACACTTTATTTCCATGGTCCCACCCCCACAAGGGTTCCATATACCTTATTTACATTATTAACAAGCTGTCCAATCCCCTTGGTGGGCCACAACCACCTTACATTTACATAGGTCCACCTAGTCATCTGGTGGGAGTCACAAAGGCTATGGTTAGAAGAGCCAGGAGTGAAATGCATTCTTGGATTTAAGATCCCTGTGCAGAGATGGCAGAGATGGTAACACAGAGGCAACAGAACCAACAGACTGGCATGAGACAGAACAGCAGGCTTCCCAGCCCATGGAGCAAGAAAGTTGAGTATGTTCAGGCAGGAAGCTTGCTGGTGGAATGAGGTGCCTCTCTGGACACCTATTCGCAAGGCTAAAGGAGCTTTTAACACTTGCTCAAGCAGGGCAGAGGCTGAAGCCAGAGAGAAGCAGGTCTATGATATGGCTGAGAAGAAGCTGTTCTGATTGAAGAACTCTATCCTAAGTTGTTTCTGATCCTGAATTGTAACCTATTACTTCCCTAAGAAACCCCACACTTGTGAGTTTTGTCTGTGAGTTCTGTGTGGCCATTGCAATGAATTATCGAACCCAGCTTAGTGAGTGCCATGGGAGAGATAGTTGGTGACAGAATTGGCAAAAGGGTTACAGGGTGGTGGCATGTCTGACCTTCGCCTTATAGAAACCTGCATTGGGCTACTGATAGTCATCTTGATTTTCTCTCCCCCTTGTGAAGTTAGAGGAGGATGAATGAGGCTGCTCCCATGCCCTTTTTATAGCTGGTGTCAGAAGTGGGATGAAGGTTGGATGGTGGCGGTACGTCTGACTTCCACCTCATAGGAATCAGCCTTGAGCTGTTGATGTTGTTCTGGAGCCTCCTACCTCCTCATGAAGTCAGAGGGGGTCACATGAGGCCACTGCCATGCCCTTTTTACATTCTCATAAATCTTTAAAAATGTGAAAACCATTCATAATTCAAGAAGAAAAATAAAGACTCAAAAGAAACTAGTCTATAGGACTAACAGTCTACACAAATCATGAATTCATCTACCCTGAGACCAGAACTTGATCATGACCAGTTACCACTACCAACTGTTCTGATCAGGGCCACAACAGATGGATCCTTATAGAATGGCAGAAAAACATGGAACAGAATTCAAATTCTTAAAAAGTCCAAACTAATGTTTATATATTGGAGGACATTTTCTTTGTTGGTTACCAGGGGTGGGAGGGAAGGGGAGGGAATGCTGTTAGATAGATAGAGATAAATATTGATTTGGGTGAAGAGAAGGGCAATGTACCAAATGTGAGTGACCAATATGGCAGCATTGAGGATGAGAAAGACAGAGAGAGTTACATGGGCATTACAAACAACAAATATGAACCCCTTTGTAAATACAATACTGAGTTGTTAATGAAAGCAAATATGGGTATAGGGACGGATAGATGGGTGAACAAGCTAAACAATTATGTATGTCTAAATGGAGAGTGTATCCAAGATCATATACAGGGTTGGCAGAAAATGGGCCTCTCGAAGAGTATGAAGGGATGGACACTGGGAGAAGGTAACTATGGGGAGGAAGTGGGAGGGGAGCTGCTGCATTGTAAATTTTGGTCAATGACATGAGACAAAGTATATGTGAACTGCTGTATGAAAAGTGAATTTACTCTGTAAATCTTCACCCAAATCCTAATAAAAAAAAAAAAAAAGTTAAAAAAAAAAAAGTCCAAACTTACTAGACCAGTTGAGACTAGAGGATTCCTTGAGACTACTGTCCTAAGATATTCCATAAACCTTGAACCAAAACTTCCCTGATACCAGCTTTGAGCTAAATAATAGATTGGTTCAAAAAATAAAGAATATTACCAGTGAGCACTATGCACCTTTAAAAAATCATCTACATGAGACCAAATAGTCAACAATTACTCTAAAGCAAGGATGAAAGGGTAAAACCAAACCTACTGCTATCGAGTCGATTGGACTCAGTGACCCTCATTAGGTCTCTGAAGCAATAAATATTTACAGACGTAGATTGCCCCATTTTCCTTCTGTGGAGTGGCTGGTGGGTTTGAACTGCCGACCTTCTGATTAGCAGTCAAATGCCTTAGCTACTGCACCACCAGAGCTCCTTATGAAAGGGTAAGAGGACAGGAAAATCATCCAGAAGGGAATTAATGAAAACATTAAAACTTTGTGAAAAATGTAATCAATGTCTCTGAACAACATGTGTAGTAACTGTTAAATGGAATCTAACTTGCTACGTAAACTTTCACCAAAAACATAATAAAATATTATTTAAAAAAAATATTCATATCTCATAGGCTACACACAAATAAGCTGCAGAGTGGATTTAGCTCCTGGGCCATAGTATACCAACCTCTGTTCTACTGCAATGTTTTACACACACACACACACACACACAAACCTCAAAAAAAAGAAATGAAAATGAATCAACTCCCTAAAAGCCTCCTCCTCAACAGGAAAAAAAAAAAAAAAAAAAAAAGCAGTTTCTGTTTTAAAATTATTTCATGGTCACTCCCCACACACTGTCAACCAGGCTACTGCAAACCTCCTCTTTGACTCTCTCCTTACTGCATAAGAAATAATCTCCCTACTTCCCATCCCACTGCCTCACCTATACACAACCACAGGGATCCGCTTCCAGGAACGGAAGGAAGCCACGTTCTCCAGTTCTTTATCTGTGATCCACACAGGAACCAGCAGCTTTTGGGGATAACTGGGGCACAACCTGAGAAGAGATCAGATAGGATCACTGAGCTAGGTCTAAGACATCTGATGACAATATGGCTTTTAGAGGACAGGGAGCCCACCTTTCTCACAGACCCAGCTGGGCCCACCATCCTTTACCCATATGTGGAGGAGGTTTGGGTTTGGTTTGGTTTTTGTTCCCCCACCCACTGCCTTCTCACTTGTAGTTGCTGTTGATGTGTGAGACTCTCCAGACATTCTGCAGGTCAAAGCCCATCCTCACAAGCTCTGCCTCCTGCCGACATCGTATGTGCTCTCCTGCAACACAGCCCCCATCCACTCCTGTCAGCTTCAAGAGCCAAGTCCAGTGACGGAGGAAGAATGACAACCAAGGAATAAGAATTCTCCCAAATTCTTATCTGGGAGAGCATCTAGAGGTCAAAGTCCCATATCTCCTTTTTTCACAGAAGAGGTTATGTGGCTTACTCAAAATCTATGTTAATGCATGGTAGAACCAAGATGATCCCAGGCCTTTCGTCTCCAAATTCTACTTTAAATCTTCTATTCTTTTCAATGATCTTATTACTGGCCATTGATTTTAAGTATTGTAAAGGCCATAAACCTGAAACTTACTCTTCTGGTTCTGTTATCTTAAAAAAAAAAAAAAAAGAAAAGGAATTCTCCCAAAGAAAATGGCCTAGCCTCACCTGGCTGACAAAGGTGGGTATGCTGGTCCTCTTCGGTCAGCCCCAGGCACCAGGCGTGGTAGGCAAAGGCAAAGAGGTCTTCAGGTTTGGCAGGTCTTGCTGTGGCTCGGCTTAGCCGTGAGAGCCACTCTTGGCACTGCTTGAAAGTGGAGAAGTGGCACCTGCCAGGCGAGAAGCCACAGGCCTGGGTGAGGCAAGGGGTAAGTGTGCTATGGGGCCATAAGGGTCAGAAACACAGCACAGGAAGGCTGTGGGGAAAGGAGTTTACAAAGCAGGGAGGCAAGGCATGGGCCCCTAGAGGAGGACCAGGGAGAGTAGCCAACACCCCAGAAAAGTTGTCCCATGTGACAACTCTCTTCCCAGGAAGAGATGTACTTATCCCCTTTTTCTTCCACGAAGAGACATGCTTTCCCCTTTAATGGAGCACTACCATTTATCATATCAAATCTAAATGCTACTACATGGCTCTGAGTGTCTACATTCCTTGTACCTACCCCTTCTTGTTCCTACCACACCAGACAAGCCTTATCTTCCATGACTCCCTAGCACAAACTTCTGCTTCAGGCAGGAGGAAGTCCCCACTCACATCACCTTATCTTTTCCCTATCTCCTTATTTTTTCTCTCTCTGCCTAGCTACCTCCTACCAACACTTTGAAGGTAGTTCTAGTCCCACCTCTTCCTTAAAGCTTCCATTCCACAGACTCCTTCCTCACTTGACCCTTATTATACTTGGAGTATTCAATAATAAGTTTTTCCATGCCCACAAGTTAAGTCTTCTTTCAGCAATTAAACTTTAACCTCCTGAGGGACAGAGCAATGTGGATTCTCTTTTAGAAATCCCTCATAGGCCTACTATGCTAAGCACACCCACCAAACCCAGTACATCAAGTCGATTCCAACTCACAGCAACCCTAAAGAACAGAACAGAACTGCCCCCACAGGGTTTCCAAGGCTGTAAATCTTTACAGAACCAGAATCCCTCATCTTTCTCCCATGGATCAGCTGGTGGGTTCAAACTACTGATCTTCTGGTTTGCAGCTGAGTGCTTTAACCACTGGGCCACAAGGCCTCCTTGCTGAGCACACTGTAGGCTCTAGAATGGGCATCCTTTTAATAACCCTTGGAGTCATCCCAGGCACCTCTTTCTTTTATATTCAATCTGTCAGCAAATCCTGTCAGCACTACTTTCAAAACACACATCCAGGATTTGACCACTTCTCACCATTTCAACTGCTACCATCCTGGACAGGCTATCATGATCTCACACCTCAGTAACTGCAATAGCTTCTTAACTAGTCTTCCAACTTCTGCCTTTGCTTTTGCTCCTGTCCCCTTCAGTCTATTCTCAATAAAAAAAGCCAGAGTGAGTCTACAAAAACATTAATCAGTTCAAAACATTCCAATAGTGTCCCATTTCCATCAAAGAACAAACCAGTCATTATGATAGCCTGCAGGAACCTACATAGTCTGACACTACCTTACCTCTCAGATCCTGTATCCCACTACCTTCACCCACATACACTCTACTCCAGCCACACTAGTCTTCTTTCCACTCTTCCAATATGCCAAGCACAGGCACTCATCCACCTCAGAGCCTTTGCACTTGCTGTTCCCTGTCTGGCACATTCTTCCTCAGATACCCACATGGTCACTTTATTCAGGTCTTGATTCAAATATCACCTTTGCAGGGAGGTCTTCTATGATCACTGTTTAAAGTTATAACCTTCATCTTCACAGCACTCCTTATCCCCATTCCCTGCTTTATTGATCCTTTTGCATATACCATAATTTAACATATTTTACTTACTTGTTGTTTACTGTTGGCATCTTCCCACTAGAATATAAGCTCCATAAGGGATTTTTTTTTTTTTTTTTTTGGTCTATTTGTTCCCTGCTGTATCCCTGGTACTTAGAACAGTATCTGGCATAGAATGGGGTGTTCACTAAATATATGTTAAGTGAATAAAAAAATGAACCAACATAATATAACTGTTCTGTCAGATCTCATTCTAGGTGCTTTCACACACATTACCTCATTTAATCCTTATGATGACCGCATGAGCTAGGCATTATCCCCATTTTTTCAGGTTTACATACTGGGTCATTAACATGCACTCCCATCCCAGAACAGAGTTTTCCCTCCAAATAGGGAAAGTGAGGCAGATTTTTTTGTTTTTATTTTTGTTTTTCTTTTCTTGTTGCAGACAAACTCTGGCAGCACAGAGGTCTGGACAAGACTGGGGCCAGAGGACCTGAGTGAAACTGTTGTTCTCACCTCACCACTTTGGAGTCCTTACAGGCAATGTGCAACTGGAACATATCACGACTCTCCACACTGTCAATCATCCGGAGGGGGACCTTTAGAGGAAAGGCAAACTGAAGCTCAGGTCTCCACTATTCCCCTCACTCATCTTCACCCCTGCCCAGTGCTGATGTTCAACCGCAGGAAGGAAACATGACATTTATTGAGGGCCTGTTAAGTGCCTGATAACTGTGTTGGTCCTCTATTTATGTAACCCCAATAATAATCACAATAAGCCTGCAAGGCAAGTGTTCTCACTCCCATATTATTAAGGAGAAAATTGAGTGTCAGGTGACTTAACCAAGGTCACACATCTGATAAGTGGCAGTGCATGAAAAAAGCCTGAGTTTGCCTGCAGTCTTCCAACACTGCAATTGAACCCTAGGAAGGGCCAGTGACAGAGTAAGGGAAAGAGGGAAGAAGGGAAGGGAGAATAAGTGAGAGAGACAGCATTCTAGCTAGGAGAATCAGACAGGAAAACAGGAGGTCTGTGAACAAACAAGGGAAGCCTGCCTTTTTTGAGATATGATCAGATAGAGCACTGGAACACTCCCACCTTGAACTTCACAGGGATTCTGGCTTGAGCATGGAGAAATAAGAACTCACGTTGATGACAGAGTCCTTGAACTTGATATGCAGCCGGTAGTTGGAGATGGCAATGAGAGCATCAGCTGCCCGGCCTAGGAACTCCACTCCCTCACCCTGTAGCACTGTGAAGGGCACCTGCCAAGGGACAGAGGAATGCTCAGACCAGAAGTGAGTCACCTCCTCCCCAGCCCCAACTCTGTAGGATCTGCTCTGAAGAAGCTGGGCCAAGACAAGAGAGGATAGTCCTCTCCATGGTAACGGCACCAGGCAACAGCTGCCTTTCCTTCCCTGGGGCCAAAGGTTTCATACTGCACATACAGACAGAATCCCCTCCCTCCAGAGACTAGGGAGCAGGAAGCCAGAGCTCCTGGTACTAGATCCCCTCTGAGATTTTTTTTTTTCTAGGAGGAGATGGTGTTTTGTAACTGGGCAGAAAGCCCTATTTGCCTTGGGTCCCCAACTCCTTCTTACCTGCAGATTTTCTTCCTCCTTCACTAGTTCTTTGGGAGGGAAAAGATCCTTGGCTTGGATGTACTCCAGGCTGGGGGGCCCCTCCTCACCCTGTGAGAAAGGCCACAGCCCTAAGTCGCCAGGCTCCACTTGGTTCATCAGGTCTGGTTCTGCTCCCCGCCCCAATCAATATACACACACACACACTATACACACACAGCAAACATACTTTTAACAGTTTTGATCACCAGTGGAGGGAAAAGAGAACCAGCTTGCTTGGGAGGGGGTGATGAGTGGGAAGGGAGGCAAAATGGAGGGGGTACTCAAGCTTATTAAGCCTAAAGGAAGAGTGAGGTCTAAGGAGGAACTGGGAATCTGCATTCCTCAAAGAGGGAATCACCTGTAGAATCAAAATTCCCAAAATAGAGGAAACACTATGTAGGAACAAGAGAAAATAATGTAGGGGGAATGGGAAAATGCTGTCCTGAGGAAAAAGAGCCAGGCGTTGGCAGATGGTTATGGAGACAGGAGGGAAATCATGCACCTAAGACCATGCAAGCTTCCTTCAATCTGGTGGGTGAAGGAGACAAAGAAAAGTGTGTGTGTTGCGGGGGGTTCAGTCCCGTGCCTCTAGAGGGCCTTGATGGATGCTTTCAAAGGTGTTTCGGAAGGAAAATGTGTTTTGGAGCTGGGCTTATCTTCCTGTTAGGCCCACACCGCTAACAAGCCCCCATCACCTGCTGAGCAACCTGCCCCACCTGCTGATCTGAAGGGAATTCCTGAAGAATACCCACAGCCAGCAGAAGTCACTCCCCTCCCAACCAACCAGGGAGGGGAAGAGGGGATCCACCATCTGGGAGGAACCAGGAGACCCAAGGACAGCCAGGGGAGAGAGAGAAGGCCTGGCAGACTCTTGGGGGGCGGGGAGCTTCAGGGAGGACAGATGGGGGAAGCTGGGAAGGAGTATTAGCCAGATGGGGAGGAGGGGAGGACTGAGAATGATGCAGAGGTTCGGAGTCCTGCAAAGGCAGGGAAGATGGAGAAAAGAGAAGCTGTCGGGGGACAGTCAAGGAGAAAAGACTGACGAGTCAGGTGAGGGATGGAATGTTAGAAGGGGGAGGGGACTGGAGCCCGGGGAGACAACTCCCAGACAACCAATGCTCCCCGACCAGACCCCTAATATCCCAGGCAGCCTACTAGCCACATCCCGTACACCCAAGCAAGGATGTAGCGGATGGGACTAAGACCGAGAGGTGGAGGTAAAGGGATGTACCCCTGCAGGGCGGGGCCTGGAGATCTGCAGTCAAGGGCAGTGGCCGCGGGCCGAGGTGGGCCACAGAATCTCCATCCTCAGGTTTCAACAATTCCCAGCACCCAAAGATTAAAGCAAGTGAAAGAAAGAAAAGGGTTAACCCCCCCTTCCCGGCTCCCAAACGTTGGGGGCCGAGCCAGGAGTCTTGGGAAGGGGGATGGGCTAGAATTTGCGGGTGAAGCAAGCGACAGGGATCTCAGGCCCCCGCAGGCGGGGCCGGCACTTACGAAACAGCTGAGCATGGAGCAGGAGACACGGGCGGTCAGGCTCATGGTCGCGGGCGGTCGGGGACAGAGCACATGTCCCCCGAGCCGCTGCGCTGCCCGCCAGTCCGGGGCGCCCGCCGCATCCCTGCTGCGGGGCCCGCCAGGTGCAGCCGCGGCGGCCAGGAGGCGAGCGCGCTGGCGGCGGGGCCCCGCGCGGCTCCCGCGCACCTCTCCCCTCCTTTCCACAATGGAGCGAGCCCAGCTCCGCCCTCCCGCTCCAGCACAGAAGGGAGAGGAGGGAGGCCTTGGGAGCGCCCGGGATGGCAAAGGAAAGGCGGAGGCAGAGGCGGGGTGGCTCTGTGCGAACCCCGCCCATAGCCCCAGGCTCCTCCTTCCCCAGAGCCCCTTGGCCAGGAGGGAAGCGCCAAGCCCCCACACACATCCCCCACCTCTCACCCCCGCCCCGGGACATCCAGGGGCTTTCTGGAATTGGGGCTTGCTGGAACACCCGCAGACGGTATGGGAGGGGGCTGGTGAGCAGCCCACGCCTTTCATTTCCCATTTTCCCAGGTGAGCCACCCCCTCCTGCCTTCCCCTTCTTTGAGTTCCCCTAAAGGTTGCTCTTACACCTACACCCCTGATGCTTTCCAGTCTCAAAGCTTCCTCCTTTCCCTCCAAAACTACCACCCACCATACCCCTGTCCATCAGGGTCCTGCAATCCCCTAACCTCTCTAAACCCTACCCCATCCTTCACACTCCCTCCATTTTGCCCCTTAGAATGGACACATGATCTGGTACCAGGCTGTCACTCTACACTCCTATAAAGGGAAGGCCTCTGAAATTTTTATTCCAAGGCCCCTGCCCAACCCTACTCCCTCATGTCCCATCCTTTTTTTTCCCATCCTCTGATCTCTGGGTAAGTCTTGCTGAGAAGAAAAAGAATTTCTTAGACTGAGAAAGAGAACAGCTGGTATAATGGACCACAGAAGCTATACAAAAACAAAGTTTGAAACCTAGGGATAGAAGTAGGGGGAGTGGAGTAGAAAGCCAGGACATAGGAGCAGTAATTAAGGGAGTCAGAATTATCCCAAGGATCACAGAAGGAGTTGGCTGGGACCCCAAATTCATTCCTGTGCCTGGTGACTTCTAGAAACCAGGGATTTTGTTTTATTTTTGCTTTTTGGAGGACAGAAGGAATGAGAGAAATCTGACATTTTATTAAGTATCTACTATGAGCTATGTCCTTTTCAAACATTACCTCACTAAAATCTTTCGGCTCTCTAAGAAGTAACAAACAGCAAGCTATTTTACTAGTGAGATGTTTCAGGCTTACAGAGAAAGTCTGCAATTGGTCTAAGATATTTAAGTAGCAGTACTAGGAAATGAGTTTAGACTGGGCTGACTGCTCTTTTCAGTGTATCAGAGAAGAGAAAAAGGAGAGGGGATGTCAGTCGGTGGGGGCCAGGACCAGCAGACTTACTGAGAACAGACCAATACTGTACACACCACACAATCATATATCTATGAGAGGAAGAGGAGGGAGGAGAGGAGAAAGTCCTTTTACCAACCAAATTTCTTAACCTGTCCCTAAGCACAAGGGATATTTGACAGAAACTGAAAAGGTACAGCCCAGAGCAAGGGCCTGGTCTGGGCTAGGGCTTGCAACTCTCTACTCCTTTCTCAACTCACTGCTTCCTCCTATCTCTCAGGGATTAAGTGGCTCTCTGAACTTGGGGTGACAAGCAAGAGATAGGCAGTTACAGTTAATGGAAAACATATCAGATTGTTATAGGTGCTCTGGTGGCATAGTGCTTAAGGCATCTATCTGACTGCTAACCAGAAGGCTAGCAGTTCAAACCCACCAGCCACTCCTTGGAAGGAAGAACGGGCAATCTACTTCTGTAGTGATACTGCCTTGGAAACCCAAGGAGCAGTTGCTATGAGTCAGATGCAACTCGATGGCAGTGAGTTTGCTTTTTTTGTTTAGTAAAATTCTGGGCACTTTGAGGGAATAGCCTGCTAAATATCCAGTCACCTGTGGCTGGAACAGGGGCTTAACGAAAAGCAGCACCTTAGAGCTGGAGAGCCCCCCACAGTTCTGATGGTGTTATTCCCTAAACAGCACCAACAGCATTCAAGGGGCCCACCAAGAAGTACAATGACCTTGTTCTGACTTTCTAGACCAGGCCATAGAGAGTCTACCAGTGACCCAAGAAGGAAGAGGAAGGTTGTTAGCAAGGGCTAAGAGAGCCAGTGGTGTGTAGGTAGTATGGGGTAGGCATGGTGTAGCACATGCAGGAAAAGATTTCTAGAAGTTTCCCGCTCCAGTGCAGTATGCCTCGCAATTTAAAGAATTTATAGAAGCCCTAATTTATCTATAGGGCCAATGAACCTGTTTAGGAACTGGACAGAACAGCCTGGAGTTCAAGGCCGAAGAGGGATGGGGCAGCTTCACCAGGGAAAGACACAAGGATTACAGAAAACAAAATGGTCTGAGGAAAGAGGAAGTACTCACCATTCTACCGTACTGACAGTCCTGGCTGCTTCTCACTGTAAGGAGACAAAGCATAACTGAAGAGTGCCATTGATTCACCATGGGACCAACAAATACCACAGATCTAGCCCTGAGCTTCTCTCCAACTCATATTCTCCTCCTTCTCAGGAATCTAGCCTGTCCACAACTCACCACTTCAGATAGAGGCAACAGAAGCCACAAAGAAAGTAACAAGTGATCCTGCAGGGCATGAAGTCAACCACACAGTTCTACAGCAAGAATGAGTGTTATCCAGGATCATTCAGCAGCATTTGAGTCCTGATTCTCAGACCAGAAGGGGAAGTAAAACAGTCCAAACCCTGTTCTTTGTGGGAGAGCAAAAAATCTGCCAAATCTGAAGAGACAGTAGCTGCACAACCGGCACTCACTTCTGGCCCTGGCTTGAGCATGAATCGACAGTAATGCTCTGCCAGTCTGAGTCCGGGAGTAGGACTACCTGACCCATTTACTGGGGGCAGAGTCCAGAGCAGAGGACAGGAGGGAGGGGACCACAACAAGCTATCAAAGAGTAGCAGGGCTGGACAGGTCCTGCTGAATGTACCTACCACCAAGTCCCACAAATGTAGGAGGCCACACATTTAACCACTGAGGGCAATCCAGGCCTCAGAGTCGCACCTGCTAAATGGGTCCAGGCAACAGAGATTTCCAGCTCCTAGGCCCACTTAGGAAGCCAGGCCCAGATTTCACTGAACTTTCCTTCATGCCTGCTACCCAAGCTCAGGAGCAGTGCAGCAGCGCACCGCAGGAGACTGGGAATAAAAGCCCCCATAGGTAGGTAGCTTTGCCTTCCTCCCTGATCACAGGACCTTCCCCAGCCCACCCTTCCTCGCAAACGGCAAGCCAGAGGTGCTGCCTCACCGCCTTCTGACACGCAGACTCTGGGAGACGGATGGAGATAGGAAGGTACAAGGACCAGGCCTGAGAGGCCCAGGGTTCCCACATCTAAAAGATCTGGCTCTTGGGGGACGGGCCAGAGTGGCAGGGGAGCCCAGGTGCCCTGGTTCTAGGGGCGGAGCCTAAGAACTCAGAGGCGGAGCCCATAATGACAGAGGGCGGGGCTCAGGAAAGCCATCGGGGCCCGGGGCAGGGCTAGACGCGGTCGTAGCGGTTTCCAAGCTGGCAGTGCATGGGGCACAGTGACTCACCCAGGAGGCGTCCGCCCGACCCTCCGAGGCCGCGCTCTCACCACTTCCGTCTCCCGCAGCTGCTGAGGCCGCGCAGCTTCGACCCCACCACGGTGCCCCTTTCCCCAACCAATCGTATATCTGGCCTGTGCGCGCCCTGGCCAATAGCCACATCAAGTCCCGCCCCGCCCCCACCGCGCAGCCGCCGCCCTCACTACTCACACCTCTCATTGGTCAAGTAGGGCAGACGCCTTCCCAGCCTTTAGCTTATCCGGTGCCAGAAGGCTAGACGCTACCTGGAGGGAGGAGGCGCGGTGCTGGAAGGAGACGCGACCAATGGGAAATCACAGCGCGTCCCTACGACAGCCAATGGGAAAGAAGTAGAGGGGGCTACCAGATAGGGCTCCTGGGGCCGGAAGTGAGGAGGCCTGTCGCCTACTGGTATCGCAATTAGAGGTGTGGCCTTGTAGGGGTGCGGGCTTTTCACTGCCACTTCCGGTGACGCTGTTGACTTAGAGGTATTTTTTAAATGGCTCCTTAGTGGCATTTCAGTTTATCCATTCTTGTTTTAGTTTCGCTACGATCATCCGGCCCCAAAGCCAGAAGGGAGAAACGACTGCTCCCGCTAGGCGAGGGAGGAGGGCAGGGCCTGAGGCTCTGTCTGGGTCTTCCCCTCTGGCGGCGCTGAGATTCCCGCTACCCTGCGCCTGGACTGGCTCATCCAACCCTTGGCGGCGAATTGACCCTGGCGTCCTTCATGATCTGCATAATGCCGCCAATCCTGAGTAAAGATCTCTTGCCGGAGAGTTAGGAAACCTGGCCTGAGACTGGCACTAGAAAGCTGCGGCCTCCTCGTCTTTAAAACGAAGAAGGAAAAAGGACTCTCCCAAGGACCTAAACTCGTTGCTCCTCCCTTCGTCTCTCCTTTGGGGAACCAGAGGAGATAGCAGGGTAGAGGGTGGCCGCTGGAGGTCGCCGTGGCCTCGCTCTATCACTAACGCGACAGAAGTGGAAAAGTTGACTCAGGTTGCCAGTGGAGTTTTACATCGTGAAATGAATATAGTCTCAGCTCTGGGGTGAGCTGGAGGGCTCTCATATAAGGCTCCTGGGCTAAAGTGTGCTCATTTATCTGTTTATAGAGCATTGAAACTCCCTACAGTTAAATTCCGCGAAAACAGGAAACTTGCTTGTGTTCACTGCTTTAACTCCAGGGTCTAGAGCAATATCTGCAACCAAGTAGATGTTTAATAAGTATTTGTTAAATCCTGAACTCCTCCAGGACAATGATTGTACTTTACCATCCCCAGCGCTTACTGAAGTATTTGGTGATTACAAGGGTTCCAGGCTTTGTTGAATGCTCTATCCAAGACTTAATTCTGCACATCCCTTTCCCCGGGTCAGAAGAAATAAGAAGTCTGGAGGCTGCATGCAGTTGTTTTCCCAATGGCAGGCATTAGATCCAAAAACTACAGAATTTAAGTTACTGTATTTGGAAAAGATAGGGAGAGGCTCAGGCTAGAGGAAGCATGTTTTTTTAGTTACCTTGGAGTCTATTTCAGTTCATGACAACCCACATGTTAAGGAGCAGAACTGTGATCCGTAGGGTTTTCAAAGCTGTGACCTTTCAGAAGTAGATCTCCAGGTGTGTCTTCCAGGTGCATGTAGGTGGGTTTGAACTGACAACCTTTAGGCTAGTAGTTGAGTGCTTTACTGTTAGCACCCCCCAGGGCCTCACCAGAGGAAGGACAGGTAATCATTAAGATGAAGGCAATAAGACAACAAGGATTTTAAGGATAGGGAAAGCTTTTCCCCATTGTCTCTTCCTTAATATCCAGAAACCAGCACCTTCCTCCAGCAGGCTTTCAAAACTGAGTCCTGAGATCTTTCTGTCTTCCAGGAACTGATAAAGATACAGACAGGGACACCAGAAGCAACCTATAGATTTGTTAAACTTTATTTCTTCTGAGCTGTGGGGAGGCAGCAGGGATGTAAGGCGAGGTGGCAGTGGCTGAAGGGGCCTGAGCAGAGCTGGGGCTGGAAGGGTCCGGCATGGGCAGGAGGAGGAGGACATTGAAACAGCCAGGGCTGAAAGCCAGCTAATGGGTCTCCTTCATCTGTCTTTGGATTTTATGCAGCATCTCCTGCATCCGCCGCAGCTGGAACAGGCACATGCATCAAAGTGAAGCCTTTTAGGGAGTTCCATAGTGTTGGAGCGTGCCCTTAAACTCTAATCTTTTTAGATGTGATGGAGACTACGGGAAGAACTGTCCACCAACCCAGGACCCAAATACACAGGGCCTGGGCCAGGGATCTTTTTGTTCCCAAACCAGGTGAGGTGAGGTTTATGATCAAGCAGGGGACCTCCCAGACTGTCAACCCCTAACACCTCATCCTGCTCTCACCTCCTCATCTTTCTCTCTTATCAGCTTCTCAGTTTCTGGATCTGTGCCTTGTGGGCCAGCAGGAATAGGCAAGTCAGTACCACTCTCTCGAGTCAGTTTGCTGAGGGGAAGGGGAAAGCAGGTTGGTAAGGCTAGGGGGACCACAGCACCTGCATGGATTGAGCTCAGGGCCTGTAGAAGAACAAGGGAAGGGCTTGGTCTCACCCAAGACAGTGCTTGGGATCCCCCCCACCAGCTTTCTCCTGGCTTCCGGTCATACTTGCAATTCCGTTCCTTCATCATGCGGGTCATGCTCTGGATGCACTGTGCCCGATAGTTCTCGTAGTGTGTCTCCCGTGTCACATCCTTCAGGTCCTGCATGTGGGTACGCACCAGCATTGTCCTCAGCTTCACAAAGTCGCAGTGCCCTGGGTTTTCCACTGCATAGCAAGGCTAGGGGTCAGCCAGGGGCAAGGGTAGGAGACAGCCAGTGAGAGAACGATGAAACCCAGTCACAAACTCAGTGCTTTACCTTCCACGATGCCCCAGGGGTAGAGCCGGCCCCGAACTCGCCTCCCTCTGGCTTCTACCACAGTATTACTGCCAATCACAGCAAATGGGATGCTTTCCTAGAAGAAATTAGAGATGCCTGTCAGCACCTCCATTCTCATCTGTTCCTTTCCACCTATATCTTCATCTCTGCTTCACTCTAGGAACCATGGTCTTCTACCCCAATGTTGTTGTTGTTGTTTGCCGTCGAGTCGGCCCCGACTCATAGCGACCCCTCCTTGGGTTTCCGAGGCAGTATCACTACGGAAGTAGGATTGCCCAACCTTCCTTCCGAGGAGTGGCTGGTGGGTTTGAACCGCCAGCCATCTGGTTAGCAGGCAAGTGCCTTAGGCACTATGCTACCAGAGCTCCTTCTACCCCAATAGCCTGCCCTTATATAGAATTCCACACATCCTCTCCTGCCCAGAAAGAAAAAAAAAAAATTAAGATGGGAAAGGGATGCCCTGGGGTGGCCCCACCTTTAGGGCTTGGTCTTGTAATTTGAAGTCTTCATCCTCATCAGAATCACAGTCTGGGAACTGGTAGATCTTGATTCCAAAGTACTCAATCTGCTCCCGGATCTACCAAACAAATGAGGGGTCCACAGTTCTGGGGACCCCATCCTTTCTACAAGCCCACCTACTCCCCACCCCATTGTCTTCCCTCACTTTGCGTTTCTTGCACTCCACTTCAGGAGGTGTCAGTGTGTCCGCCTTAGCCAAGATTGGCACGATGTTGACCCGCTGATGCAGGGCCTTCATGAATTCAACATCCAGTGGCCGGAGCCTGGGGAACAGGAATCTGTGACCACCTGCTGGTGGCAGCCCTGCCCCTGGTGCTCTTGGCCTGTTCCCTTGGTAGCACCCGGTGGTGCCAGGAGCCTCAGGCTCACACCATACCCGTGGCCGAAGGGTGAGATGAAGTACAGGCAGCAGTGCACTCTGTTGTCTTGGATGTTCTTGCGGTTCAGGCCACTCTCATCTCGGAAATACTGTTCAAACTGCTGGTCGATATATTCTGCCACAGGCCTCCAGCTGGGGCAGAGACAGACAAACAAAGAAACAGTGCGGAGTGGAGGCTGCCTTAGGAGTTCTGAGACGTAGAGAAGTAGCCCATGCCCCGAGCAGTGCTTCCAAGACACTATTACTCCCTAGTAGCTCACTTGTACTACATCTTCAGGGAGATACTTGAGTGGAACAGGGGTGCAACTCATGTGCCGTGACAGAAAATTAGACTACGCACACAAGAAGAGTCTAATAAATACTAATTTTGTGAGAGGAAAAAGGTTCAGGTGAACAAATAAAGCAAGAAGAGTAGCAAGGTGGCTGCAAGCAAACACCAATTGGAAGGCGTGGGAGCCCTAAGTCAGGTTCACAATCTAGCCTCTGAGCCTTTGCTCACATGGCTTCACATTCTTCCCTTTCAACTCTCCAAACTTACTCTATCCTTCAAGGCCATACCCAAGAACCATGGCTTCCAGGAAGGCTTCTTGGACTATACCAGTGCATACTGATCTCCCACTTCTCTTCATTGCACAATGATGGATCTATTGATATTTATAGTTAATTATAATTCAAGTCCTTTGCTCTTCTGTTACCTAGTTTAATCCTCACTGCCCTGATAGGTAGACAATCTGAGCAACATCTCTATGATTTTTTTACATCAAGAAACTCAGTCCATGTGGGGAACTGTAGTCAATGTCGTGAAACAAAATGTGTATGAACTGCTATATGAAAAATGGATTTGCTCTGTTAACTTTCACCCAAACCACAATAAATAAAAAAAAAAAAAGAAAAGAAACTAAGTCCAGAGCAGCTAAGAGACTTGCTCTAGATCACTTGGCTGGAGCAATCCTAGCTCAGTATGGTTGCCACTATACTGCCTGACCCTTAAGTTGTTATATGATTGACTTATATGTTAGAGAATGTGCCATCCTGTCTGTTCCCCACTACTAGACTGTTAGCTTCTCAGGAACAGTGATCACTCAGACTTGCTCTGCATTCCTTATAACGTCCAGCACAGGGCTGGATACCTAGTATGTGCACAATAAATTCCTATGGGTTGACTAAGTGGAGGTACACTACATACCATAAGGTGCCAGGCAAAGAAACCAATATTATTATGGAAGGTAAGAGGAGTCGGGTAGATTAATGGAAGGGGACAGTGGTACTTGCTACAGTAGAGACCAGGTACTGGTTGGGGCTAGAGTTTCAGGGCAAGCCCAGTTTGCTAGGACATACTCCCTGGCATCCTCTTTAGAACAGGGATGGTGATGATGACATGGGATCCCCTCAGTCTATCAGGAGGACTTAGGGAAACCATGCACTATGTACACCATGTACTAGCACCATAGTGTGGCAAGAATGTAAGAAATGGCCCTTCCCTCAAGGCTATGTAGTTGAAGATGAACCAGTTTGCTGAGCTGAAGTCATGTATTATAATGATAAAGCATGCAATGAGGGGGTTCAGAGCACAGAATGGTCTGTAAGGGTTGATTAGTCATTGAAGTAATAAGCTCGGGCCAGCTGTATGGGTGTGTGGCCTTTGTAATCACACAGGCCCCACACATAGAAGGGCTCATGCTTGGTTAAATGTTCTGCTGTTCTAAAAAAAAAAAAAGACTAAACCCACTGACTCATCACAAGTTGATTCTGACTTATCACAAACCTATAAGATAAAGAAAAACTGTCCCATAGGGTTTCCAAGGCTGTAAATCTTTATGGAAGCAGACAGCCTCATCTTTCTCCCATAGAGTGGCTGGTAGATTTGAACTGACAACCTTTCGATTAGCAGCCAAATGTTTTAACCACTATGCCACCAGAGCTCCTTGCTCTGCTGTTTACCATCTTGGAATTTTTAATGCTTTTTGAACAAGGGGTTCCACAAATTCATTTTGCACTGGACCCCACATGTTACATAGTCCTGCAATTATCACCATCAAAGTTCTTGAATGTAATGAATGGTTTTCAATACACATTCACTTGCATTATTCTGAGTGATTTTCAGATCAACTGGGCAAGGTGGTAAAAGCAGTTATTTTGCTACTGAACAAATTATACAGTCAGTCCTGCAAGTATCACCATCAAATTTCATGAATGTCATGTAAAGAGCCCCTTACAGTTTTTAATGCACATTCCCATGTCTTATTCTGAGTGATCTTCAGATCAACTGTACCAGGTGGTAAGGGCTGGTATTTTGCTACTGAAGAAATAGGAACACAGTCATTTGCTTAAGAACATGCAGTTACTAAACAACGAGTCAAAAATTGAACTCTCAGTCCTCTTAGCATCACCCTGCCTAATTTCTTCATCAAAACCCCCTGTCTTTCTCACCCATTCTCCTCCTCCTCTACTCACTTAGGTCTTACTGTTACCAAAGCATCCTTTCAGTTCCTAAAAAAAAGCCAGGAGTGATCAGCATGTGTGGCAAATCTACCTTTTCTTTTGGCAGATGGCCTGAAGGGTGCCTGGAATGTAAACAAGGTTTCACCCATTTCTGCCCCTTTGCTTCTCTTTTCTTCCTTTTATGCCTCCCTCTGTGCACTCTCACCCCTTCAATAAGACTTGTGTGTGGCACCTAAAATGTTGCTACTGAAAGGAAGTGGAGGAGGGAGAGTGGCATTTATTAAGCACCTACAATGTGCCAGGTACTACTCTGAGTTATAATTTACTCAATAGCAATGTTTTTTGTTTTGTTTTTTTCCTGACATATACATATAGCAATGGTTGTTTTGTTTGATTTTTAATGTGTCAGGTCCTGTGCTACATGTTTTCACATGTGTTTGCTTATTTAAGGCTCTTCTTTCTCATCTTGCCTCCACTTCCATTTACAGCATTAAAGACTTATATAGGGCAGAGGTGGAAGGAACATCAGAGGTCAGCTATTCCAATCCTTTCCCTCTTAATTTACAGAGGAAGAGGCTACATATGGTCCAGAAAGGGGGCATGACATACTCAAAGTCACAAATCTCTTCCCCTGACAAGTATGGATATGTGTATGCCTATATGAGCATCTATGTATGTACTGGGAGGTCCAGCTGGGGTTGCTTGGTCAGACATACCACTCTGTGTTGTTGACTGCATCCCCAAAACCTGGTGTGTCCACAATGGTGAGCCGCAGCCTCACTCCCTTCTCTTCTATGTCCACCGCATGCTTGGTGATCTCCACAGTTTGCATGATCCTCTCTGGAGAAGGGGGAAACTGAGGCCAGGGCAGGGGCAGGGACCTGCCCAGTCAGGACAAAATGCCCACCCCAGCAAGCTTTGCCCAGACTGCCTCGTCTACACAGCCCCCCTTCCCACCCGCTGTTCTCTGGGAACGAGCAAGGAACACATTTCCCAACACAGGAAATGCCGGTGGCTGTTGGCTCAGCCCCAACGTCTTCTCTGCTCCCGCCTTTTTTCTTGGATTCCTGGAATCCTTTGGGGGTCAGAGACTCACTCCAAGAGCAGGATTCTGGTGCCTGCTCCACGTCAGCACCCAAATCTGTAGGGAGCTAGCTGGTGGGCTGCCAGGTTGGATGGGCCTATGGAGAGATGCCTTCCATCTTTCTAGGAAGGCATGGTTTCCTGGCATGCTGGGAGGGCTCCTTCCTCAGGCTCTGGAGTGAGTTTGCTCTCGTTAGACAGGTCTGCCTCATGCTCCTCTCCTTTCCTTACCTTCAGCGCTGAGGAGTTTCCGGTCCCGGTACAGATCAGTGAGGAAGAGGCTATTGACAAGGGTAGATTTACCCAGGCCAGATTCTCCTGACAGGGGACAGAGGAGAGAGGCATCAAATCAGAAGGTAAGATCTGTGGCCAAGAAGCTCCTCTCCCTCACCCTCCATCCCTGCCCCGCCCCAGACCAAGGTGTGGGAAAAGCTGCTTTCTTATCTAACTGGGAAGGGACTAACCAAATGATAGCATTTTAAAGCTGGCAAGAAGCAACAAGATCAGCTTGCCTAGCCTTCAGTGAGAATTAAATGAGGCCCAGACATTACAAACAACAAATATGAACCCCTTTGTAAATACAATACTGAGTTGTTAATGAAAGCAAATATGGGTATAGGGACGGATAGATGGGTGAACAAGCTAAACAATTATGTATGTCTAAATGGAGAGTGTATCCAAGATCATATACAGGGTTGGCAGAAAATGGGCCTCTCGAAGAGTATGAAGGGATGGACACTGGGAGGAGGTAACTATGGGGAGGAAGTGGGAGGGGAGCTGCTGCATTGTAAATTTTGGTCAATGACATGAGACAAAGTATATGTGAACTGCTGTATGAAAAGTGAATTTACTCTGTAAATCTTCACCCAAATCCTAATAAAAAAAAAAAAAAAGAAAAAAAAAAAAAAAAAAAAAAAGTAAATGAGGCCCAGAGAGGGCAAGAGATTGCCCAAGATCTCACAACAAGAGGCAAATACTAGAAAATTCTTGGTCAAGTGATCTTTTCACCACTTCACCTCTCTATACACACTTTGAGCCACCAGGGGCTCCTGCCTATTATATAAAAAGGCACAGGCACAGCCACTAGCTGCTTGCTCCTCCTACATCCCCCCCACCCCAACACCCACACCATCCCCACTTAAAACTCCACTGCCCAGCCCCGCCTTGCCCCTGCTCTACCTGCCACCATGAGGGTAAAATCAAAGCCTTTCTTCACAGACTTTCGGTGGACTTGGTTGGGGAGGGTCGCAAAGCCCACATATTCCTTGTCATCCTAGTGGACAGGAAGACAGACTTCATCAGGGGGACAGGCAGGAGGGACCCCAGGACCCAGCACCAGACTTCTCCCTTCTACGTCTTTGCCCTAGTCCTATAGGAGCAGTGCCAGACTCTTTTGAGGCCCTATGTGGGGCCACCAGCTGAGCCTCTTGCTCCTAAAGATACTGTCCATTCCTCATGCCCTTGGGGACAGACACCAGGGAGATGAGGCTGACACAGGCCAGAGCAAGGTCCCAGCTCACCCACACGCATGTGTGCACTCTTCCTCTCTGTCTGTCTGTCTGTCTGTCTCTCTCACACACACACACACCCCCAGTGCTCCCTCCCTGGGTCTTCCTGTACCAGCCCACAGAAAGGTGAAAGCAGGGGTGGAAGCTCTACCTCAGAGGAGTCATAGGGATCAAGCTTGCCCCATGGGCTTCGAGGCCGGGATGAGGGGCTAAGGGGAGCTGGGGCAGAGAAGTACTGGTGGCTCTCAGAAGGCTGGGACCACGAGGGGGGTCTGAACTCCAGGTCATCATCGCAGAGGTCTGGGGCCTGGGGTCTTGGCTCCGGGATTTGGGGCCTGGACACCCGGGTCTTGGCCTCCAGTGGGTGGCAGCTCTCGATCCCTGGGAAATCCTTCACGAATTTGCTCAGTTCTGTGTCATCCTTTTCCTCCATGAAGTGCTTGATCTGAAGGTTTGGGGGGATGGGCAGTAGGTGGGAGGTGGCAGGAAGGGAAGAAGAAAGGAAGAAGACAGGAGAAGGAGACAGGGAGAGAGAGGAATGCGCCCCTGGTTAGAAGGGAAAGAGACTGCAGGAACAGCCAAGCCAGAGAAAGTCTTCCTATCCCGCCCTCACCTGCTCATGGGCCACAGGGTGTGAGAAAGGACCGTGTGGTCCAGGAGGAGCCCTGGGCAGTCCCCAGAGCCATGGTGACTGCTCTTGGGAACTATGTAGCTCACGTCCTGGTGCTCCCTCTCAGCAGGGTGATCACTAAGGCCGCCCCTCCTGGGGAACTGGCTGAGCCAGGGGTCAGAGACTGCCCCTGAGGCCAGGAAGTCAGTCTGAACAAGGGGAAGCAGACAGAGAGGCTTTAGAGCCAGAAGAGAGCAGAGAGTCAGAAGTGGGCATGGGCAGCAGGGAAGAAGAGGAGGGCGGAAGAAGTGGGCAGCCCCAGGTAACTCAAGAGCCAGCCGGGAGTTCTAAACCTCTTTTCTCTGTGAGTCTGTGAGCTATAGGCCTAAAGGGTAGATTCTCCTAGGGGGTACTCAGCCCACAGGGCTCACTACCCAGAGCTCAGCACTGCTGACCCTGCCTCCTCATTCCAGACATTGAGACACACCAGAGCTTGACCCTGTGCCCCAGAAGATAAAGGTAAACTTGCCAGGGGGTGCTGAATGTGGGTGGAGGACAGCCAGAGGGCCCAGGGGAGGGAGGATGGGACTGTACTTGTTATGGAATCACTCAGGGAGGGCTGAAGGATGGCTGGGCTCCAGAGCTGCTGATCGCCTCCAGCTATGAGGGATCCTTCAGTTACCCCCTTGCCCCTCTTATCCAGAGCCAGGCTCTAGCCAGCAGTGCAGGAGGGTCTGGCTTGAACTGGGAGCCACGGCGGTTGGTAGACAGAGAATGATCTGGCTCCTCTGCAGAGGCCTGCTCCACCGCCTCCCCAGCTTGGGAGAGGAGTCATCTTCCCACCTCCTGCCTCAGTTCTCTGCCCTAAAGTTTCCCTCTCCTTTCAGGCCAGACCCCTTTGTAGGGTGCCTGGCGGTGCTGGGCTCAGCTCTGCCTCACAATACCCATGTGCCACAACCAGACAATGGACAAAGGCTGGCTGTAGAGATTGACTCACTCTCTGGGGGCTGGCCAAGGCAGTAGGGGCTACCCTGGACCACTGTGGAGTCCCAGCCACACTAGGGGGTAGATAAGATAGTTACGGTCTTCCCACTTGTCCTCATTTTACAATGGGAAAAATTAAGGAGGCAGACTTGTACGCTGTCAGAGATAGAGATGGAGAGGCTAGAGAGAAAAGTCCCCTAAGAACTACTTCCAGGCTGTCACCTCTTAAGTCCCCAAACCTGCTTGTAGCCTTAGTCTCCAGAGCTGGACCCAAAGCCCCACCATCAAGTTGATTCTGACTCATAGTGACCCCCACTGGGTTTCTAAGGCTGTAAATGGAAATAGATTGCCTCATCTTCCTCCCGTTGGAGCAGTTGCTGGGGTTGAACCGCTGACCTTCTGGTTAGCAGCCAAAATGCCTTATACACTTACCACCAGAGCTCCTCCAGGGCTGGACAGAGGACAGGAGAAAAGGACCCTTTAGCCAGAAACTAGAACCAGTATGTGGGGGCTTATTGACAAGAAGAGGCAAGCCTGACCCAAGAGGCTTTTCTCATCCATAGTATTTGTGGGGCCTAGTGGGGTGACCATACATCCCAGTTTATGCTTATTGTCCTGGCAAGATGACTATGTCCCCTTTCGCTATCATAAGTGTTCCAGCTATTAATTATATGGCAAGAGAGAAGGGATGGGCCTGGGGGAACAGCAGGTCTTGTTGGCCGGCAGCTTAAGAGTCTGGGGAATTCCAGAAAGTCCTACCCCTCTGCACAGCTCCGTAGTGAGCCAGCAGTTGGTCCTGGGTCAAGCTAAGGATGGGAGAGTGAGGACTGTGCTCAGCTTTCCTCAGGAACATTCTGGGGAGAAGAAGAAACCAGAACAGGGAGAAGGGTAGGTGCTGATGAAGATCCTCTGGCCCTCACAATCTTCCAGCAGAGCCACCAGGAACCCAGCAGCATCCAATCTGCCAGCCCTGGCTTCTCATCAGCATGGAGTAGAACACAGGGGCACCGCTTGCTCTGACAGTAGCCAAATCATTTTCTGACTTTGAGCCTCAATCCCAGCCACTGCAAGGGGAAGACAGGTCTGGTCCACCCATCTCCCAGAGTAGCACCTTATCCCAGCTTCAGTCCTGTCCTCAGGGACAGAATTCCCTTGCCCTCCCTGCGAATGGTCCATGCCCCACACTTCAAGCTCCCTGTCAGCAAGCTCTAGGTCTAATTTTAGCTCCCAGGCAAAGTTCCTCACACACAGAAACAGCCGTGTCTTGACGCTCTTGTTGTAATCTGGCTTCCTGGCTTGCTCCTTTCCCTTTCTCTTTGACCCCCAGTCTCTGGCAAGGGCCAAAAAAGCCTGTGGAATGTCCTTTTCCACCCTCCTCCTCCCCTTCCCTCAGCTCCCACCCTCCAAGGACAGCCCAGCTGCAGCAGGATCACTCGGTTTCTCTGCAGTCCCCTCCTCCTCTGATTGGCTGCCCCATGATGCCTGACTGCTGCCTACCCCTGTGGGCACAGCACCAGCTTCCCAAGTCTGCAGCACAGGCTCTTGATCCACTTGGCCCTTTCTGATAACCCTCAAGGACACAGAGGCCTGTCCCCAAGGTGACCTGGCCCATCAGTGCATGGAGACAGCAAACTATACTCCAAAGGACTTCAATCCCCTGATCTCTTCCACCTTCACTTGAAGCAGTGTTTAAAAAGGGTGGGATGACCTGCAATCCTGAGGCCCCTGGGTATAGGGTCTCTTGGGAACAGCCCCACTTTTCTTCCCAATTATTTCTTTGTGTTCTCCCAGCAACGAATTTCTCCTCCACCCACTGCCTTCAGAAAGCTGCTCCTAGATTTCCCTGCACAGGGGCCCAACCACAGAGGGGTCTTTGCTCTGTGGACTCTTCCTACCCTAGGATACTTAACCTCTATCTCCTGGGGACCTGTATTAATTCCATCACTTCATCTCTTCCATAGAGCCAACTGGGGAGCAGCTAGCAGTTGATCCCTGAAGGGCATGGGTTCAGGCCAATGGGAGACTTATATCTCAGAGGCATCAGAGCTGCAAATTAGGTGGGAGACAAATCAGAGAGGCTTGGCTGGGAGTGTACAGATGGAGCAATGAATGAGAAGTCAAGAGACCAGTGTTTCTGGTTTGGCTGGGAACACCCTTTGTGAGTTTGAATAATACCTTAATTTCAGGGCCTAATGTCCAATTCAGGAGCTCTGGTAGCACAGTGGCTAAAAGCACTTGACTGCTAACCAGAAGGCTGGTGGTTCAAACCCACCAGCCACTCCTCGGAAGGAAGGTTGGGCAATCCTACTTCTGTAGTGATACTGCCTCGGAAACCCAAGGAGGGGTCGCTATGAGTCGGGGCCGACTCGACGGCACATAACAACAACAACAATGTCCAATTCAGAAGGAAGGTTGGGCAATCTACTTCCATAGTGATACTGCCTCGGAAACCCAAGGAGGGGTTGCTATGGGTCGGGTTAGACTCGACGGCACATAACAACAACAAATGTCCAATTGTACAGGATCTCTAGTGGTGTGGTGGTTAAAGCATTCAGCTGTTAACCAGAAGGTTGGCGATTTGAACCCAATGGCCACTCCATGTAAGAAAGATAAGGCAGTCTGCTTCTGTAAAGATTTACAACCTTGGAAACCCTATGGGGCAGTTCTACTCTGTCCTATGGGGTCGCTATGAGTTGGAATTGACTCAATGGCAGTGAGTTTGAGTGATATCCAATTGCAAAGGAACCCTAGTGACACAGTGGTTAAGCACTTGGCTGCTAACCAAAAGATTGGCAGTTCAAACCCATCCACTGCTCTGCAGGAGAGGATGTGGCAGTCTGTTTCCGTAAAGATTTACAGCCTTAGAGACCCTATGGGGCAGTTCTACTCTGTCCTCTAGGGGCACTAGGAGTTGGAATTGACTCCCTGGCAATGGGAATGTCCAATTGTGAATAGCCCTTCCTTGCTTCCCAGGGAAGCCGGGGAGAGGAAGTACTCCCAGATGACAGATACCTCAAGTTGCTTTGAACCTGAGGAGAGAAGGTACATCTCACGTCATAGGTTGGTTATTAATGCTGGTCTGTTATTCTTTACACATGCAAATTAAAACGCTTTGAGGCTCCTGGGCTGGGAAATCCTCCCCTACTGACTTCCAAAGCACTGCCCTCCTTTGACAAGGAGACCCTTTTCTAGAGGAGTCTGGCCCGACATGAACCAATTGGCCTAAGGAATGGACTGACTTGAGGGCAGGGGCTGAGGCTGAGACTAAGGGTGGGGGTGCCCTTATTTAGTGAAGAGCAGGGAGGCCTCAGTAAAGCTGCAAGCACCAAGACCTCAGCTGAACTAAACTTAGTGTGTGGCAGAAAACGCCTCTCTGACCCCTGCTGGGCTTGGCACTGAGGACAATCAGTGCTCCCCCCCAACCCCAGGCTTCTATTCCTGGAACAATCTGTCTGTCCATCCTCATGACGGGGGCAAGGATAAAGACAAGCACCATTGGCCTCTCCCAGGAACCCCCTTTTGGGGAAGGTCCCAGGGTCATCGAGACTTCCTGGCCAAGATCTGGGCCTCTGCCTGGACACAGCTTGAGAGACAAGAGCCCAAAAGATTGGCTTTTCCAGACCTGGAAGTTTCTGATTCCCTGGGGGCCCAGGAACTAGGCACAGATCCCCTCCTGCTGTAAACAGCCTGTGCCTCCCCAACCAGAGGGCAAAAGCTAGGGGGCTTCTTGCAGACTGACAAGAGAGGCCCATATGGGGCCTGGAGGCCCTGACAACCATCACAACGTGTTTTTGACAGGCTCTGGCAATGGCAGGAGCAGAGCTAGTATCCTCACAGGCAGGCATCAAAACTTCCTACATGGGGGCCTCCAGAGCAGCAGGCTGGGGTTACTGTTTCTCTTCCCACTACAGGCAGGTGGCAGGAATGACACCTCCATCACTACCCTCCCCACCACCCCACACACTGCAGAGGGACCTGGCTGAGGTGGAGAGGTGTGGGGGGGGGGGAGCGGCAGCAGAGGAAACTTCCCCTGGGTTCCTGTTTCTGAGGCAGAGGGATGTAGCTGATACCCTGGGGACAGGATTATGGGCTGGGCTTCTCTCTTGCAGGGGCTGCCCCTTGCCAGGCTGTGCAAGAGAGAGGGCCTAAGCAGCTCCCTCCCGGGAAGGGTAGGCAGTGTTTGTGGGCCTTCTCTCTGTGTTTTCCAAAGGAAGCTGGTGCTGGCCCCTGCGCACAGGGTAGGTGGGTGAGGAGGGGTCACCGCCGACCCAGGTTACAGCAGACCCAGACAAGGGCGTGGACCCTCACCTTCGCTCATCACTGACGCGCTTTCCCCGGTCCGACATGCGCGTCTCAGCCGGCAGGAACCTCCCTCAGCACCGACCCACCCCTTCGTCCAAGAACGCGGGCAGCACCCTGGGGGTCGGGTCGGGGCCCGCTTGGTAGCTACTCCGACCAGAGGGAGAAACTTGGAACAGGCGACGCAACGCAGTGATGTCTGCCCTCAGTGCTTGCCGGTGCCCGGGACCGGCGACAGCACCCCCCGCCCCGCAGAGCCAGGGCTGCGGCGCCCCAGGTCCCCACGGACTCGCCTGGGAGCAACGGGCTCAGCGCTCCTGGGCCCTGCCCCGCGCCGGTCCGCCTTACCATGGCTGCAGCCCTGGCCGGGCCGGCTCCTCCTGGACAGCGCCCGAACGACCAGCGGCTGGAGCTGCTCCCCGACCTCACCGCACAGCCTTCCCCGGCCGCCGGGGGCGGGGCCCGGCCGCCGGGGGCGGGGCGATCCGGCCGGGGGCGGAGCCTGCACCTCCACTTTGCGGGAGGTGGCTTGGAATGGGCAGAGGCTGGCTCTAGTCCAGGGCCTATCTTTGCACCTGGAGACCTCCGGAGGCGCGAGGTATTGGGAGGGCTTCCTGACCCGGGGGCTTCACTTGATACCTGACCCTTCTTTCCTCAGTCCTTGGAGGATGGCTTCTTCAAAGCAGCGCAGCACCGCGGGGCTTGAGCCAGCCCCCATAGAAAAAAGAACCGCGCACCTGGCATGCCCTGAAGGAGACACTTTTGGAAGAACAAGGGAGTCTCTGCATGAGTTGGAGAGAAACCTCTAGCTATCCCAGAGATTCAACAAGGTTTGCAGAAAGGGAAGCCAACTGACGGACCAGCAGAGTCCAAGCAACTGATTGAATATGCCCCGCACACCCCCTGAACTGGACCGTCAAATATTCCCCACGTCCACTCAAGCTATGAAGAGACAGGTTTTCGAGAGGCTTCCTTCATGCAGGACCCCAGATTAAAGGTTAAAGAGGATTTGCCTGCATAAATTATCCAGGGGATCATCTGCTAGAAGGCTGGAAGGAAAAAACTGAGTGGCTCTCACAGGTTACTTGGAGCCTAGCCTGGGGCAAGTGAGGAAAGTGGGGAGGGCTTCAGGAGAGGCCAGCCCCAGCTGACTCCAACAAGCAGGTGAGATGCTGTAGACAGCTGCCCCAGCAGCTTTAGAGGCATTAGAGACTCAGAAGCGTCAGAGCAGCAGACAGGGGGAGGTAGATGCTTGGGATGGGGGGACTTGGTGAGGGATTTCCTGAACTAAGCCCCTTCAGGCTCTAGTGTGAGTTACAAGAAGCATGACCCTTTCTGACCCCCAAAAGCTCCAGAGGCCTGCCTATCCTATTTCGTCCTGATCTGTGGCTCAGTGGTCAGGTGGTCACACAATCAGTCAGGGCTCAGCAAAGGGAAGGAGGAGGGCCTGGGGACAACAGGAGGCATCAGGCCTAGAAAAACCCGGAGCTGCTATTGGAGATGGAGGTGTTATTGGCTATTTGGCACTGGTGGTTTGGGAGATGGGAAGGGGTGTTGTTGCTTAAAAACACCAGGGGCATTCCCAAGCAGGCAAGCTATGGAGAAAAAAACTTTTCTGGCTGGGTGACCCTGGTCAACTCACTTTACCTCTCTGGGCCTCAGTTTCCACATCTGAAAAGGAGGGGATTAGACTAGATGATGTCTAAGGATCCTTGCAGCTCTGGCATTGTAAACACAGATGCAATGGAGGAAGGGGGACGTTCTGTGTGCTGCTGTAGGCTTACATGAAGACAGCAAGGCAGCAGCGAGAAGTGCTGAAGAATAGTCGGTCATGCAGAGACTCAGAAGAAAGGCCAGGATCGGAGAGAAAGAAGAGGAGGAAGAGGATGGGGGCTAGCAGCTGGGTTTGATGAGAGGGAACCTCTGAAGCTATGGAGAGTCTCCAGGGAAAGGCCTCGGGGTAAATCAGGAAACCTGAAGCCGTACTAAGAAAGCAAAGACGTAAAGGAGTATCTTTAAAGAAGAGAGAAGCCAATGGCGGTTGGAAATGTGCAGAAGCAGCAGCTGCTACTGCCATCAAGCCTGAATGTCAAGTTTGAGCTACACAAAGCCCCTCTGTTGGGAACTTGCTACAGGTTGCTAGTATTCATGTTGCACTCATGAGAATTCCTCTTGGGTGCCTCCACCCAGAAGTCAGTGTGGCCTGGGGTGCAGTTGCTGGATCTGAGAAGAAAGCCTATTTCAAGGAGGACAGGCTCATTGTGAAGCCTTATTTTCCTCCACATAACACGCCCCCTGGCCCTTAGCCCTGGCTGCAATCCAAGTTTGGACACAGACACATGCCAGAAGGCAGCTCAACTAGCTCATCCTCAGCTGTGGCTGGAATCCCAGCACTGCTCTGGCACCTGCTGCCCAGAGCCCTGACTGTCCTAAGGTACATTGGTACCAGCTTGCTTTGAGGAAGCCAAGACTCCAAGACAGACCTGGAGCCACGGGACTCAGCTCCGAGCCAACAGTCTTGAAGTGTCCACAGTTTCTCTAATCACCACACCACAGGCCTAATGAGACATGCTGTTGTTGTTGTTGTTATATGCTGTCGAGTCGGACTCGACTCATAGCGACCCCTCCTTGGGTTTCCGAGGCAGTATCACTATGGAAGTAGATTGCCCCATCTTCCTTTCGAGGAGTGGCTGGTGGGTTTGAACCGCCAGCCTTCTGGTTAGCAGTCAAATGCCTTAGGCACTATGCTACCAGAGCTCCCATGAGGCATGCTAGGAGAAATAAAAGCTGAAGACAGGCAGTGAGCCATTTTGCCTGAACAAGTCCTGCAAGCTACTCTTGCAGCATTTGGGGGTCTCTGAGAGAACTTGACCTGAGTATAAGTCCCCATGCCAGTTTTGGCTGTTACCTCACTGTCTGAAAGTCCCTTCCCCTCCCTGGGCCTCTGGTTTCCCCCACTCAAAGAGGAGAGGACTAGATCCCCCAACACTAGCTCTTACATTCTGGGTTGGAGAAGGTAGGGTCTAATGCCTAGTCAGAAGCAGGACTGAGATACAGCAGCGCTAGCATCAGTTACTGGCTGTTCAGTGCTATTCCCCACCTCCAGCTGACAGGTGGCCTGGTCAACCTTGTCTCAGTGTCATCCAGCTCTTGGATCTCTGGCTTTCTCTTGAAATTCCACATTCCATCAGGCATTGATATCTTTAACTATAGTTCCCTGGGTGCTTCTGGGATGGGGTTTTTGAGCCAAGTGCCAGGGGAGCTGATGCTTAGCTTGGCACAGGGTATGATTCCCTTGGGGAACTTTGGTCAGCAACCATGGCTCAGCCTGCTGTCCTGGGCTACCCCTGATTGGGTCAGGCCAACATGGTCCATATGGAAGACCTATGCAGTGGGTCTTTCCTGCCTACTCATGAGTGAAGCCTGTGTGAAACAGGAGCTAAACAAGGAGGCTACACTTGGGCCAAGCTAGGGCCCAGGTTCAAAGCCAAGAAGAAAGAATGATATCACAGGAATTCAGGATTTCAGATCTGCATGACAAGCTAGAGCCACTTTTGCCTCTCAGTACCTGAGTTTCCCTTAAGTGGTGAAAGGACTAATTGTGTCCCACTCTCATCCCCAGAAGTCTGTGAGTTACTGATGATCTAGTCTGAGTGTCCTGATGGGGCCAAAGGACTATCACTGGGTGTGTCTTTCAAGGAAACCTTAGCCAGTCTGTCTAGCAAGGCCTGTGTGGAGGCAAGAAAGCAAAATACCCTAAGGCCCACTCCTCCCCAACTGCTCTCTGGTACCCTATGATCTTGGGGCAGCCATGAAATGTGGGTGGAAAGGTGCTGTGTTTCGGAAGTGTTTCCTGGCACCTGCTGAGCAGCTGCAGTGAGAGGCAGTTCCGGAGCTGACAGGGTGCTAGAAGCAGCCTCTCTGATTGGCAGTCTGGCCCTTCCATCACTTTCCATGCAGCAGGACAGGGCCACAGGAGCTCAGGAATGGAAAGGACTTACAGACTTTGTACTGCAGCCACCCACCAGATCTGAATCTCCTCTAGAGCTCCCTGCCTTTCCAGCCTCTGTTTGAGTACCTCCCATGGCCAAAATTCACTGACTCAAGCAACTACTCTACAATCTTTGGGCAGCTGAGTTACCAAATTCTTCATTGTACTGAGGCAAAATCTGTCTCCTCCTGATTTTCACCCTCCAAGTGCCTCCACGCTGAAAACTTTGCTGACCTATCTCATTGGACTTTCTTCTGTCCTTTGATGTCCACTCCTTTCAACTGACCTATCTGTATACTTTTCTCTCCCAAATTAATGACAAGCCCCTCTAGCGCTGGGAGCATGTCTTCTATTTTAACCTCTGCTCACTTCAATTTAGCAAACATGTGATGTGCTATCTGCCTGGGTGGCCAGGCCTTTGCCCCCAAGACATGTCTGATCCATATGGATTGGCTGAAAGGATTCATTGATTAATTTTCCACTCTGATTTTGGAGGACAGACAAGGCTTGAGGCTCTGAGCTTCATTAGCCCATCCCTTGCCTTTCATGCTGGCTATTTATCCACTCACACCCACCTCCCACCCTCACAGTTCACAGACAGATTTTGCTACCACTAAAACTTTTCCCTTCACAAGTCATGATACCTAAAGGTGCTGCTGAAATATCGAGAAGTTATTTTCCAGGAAGATGTGGCTACAGAAGATGTAGTTGTATCCCTGTGGCAGGATGCTCTCTAAAGTGCCCCCAGCTTTGATGAGCAAACTCTGAGCCTCAGTTTCTTCATCTGTGAAATGGGGAGAAGTCCTCTCCATAGGGTTGCTATGAAGATTCATTAAGGTGATGCACTTAGCATCATATAATTAGTAAGATAAATGGTAGCTATTATCTCTGCTGATGGGAATACTATCAACACCAAACTAGGAAGTATGAACTGTGACTATTTCAAATGCCTTCCCTCGAATGGATTACGAGTGTGCATGTATGACAGGCATAGAAGAATGGGAGAAGAGAAAATTCCAGAGTAATGCTTTAGACAATAGGGACATTAGACTGACTAGACATCATTTTGTCTCTGGAAAGCTGGTTCTGCTTTCAGACCTATTGAACTCAATGCCCCAAAACACCACTATGTCGACCCCTGGAGCTAGATGACTATCTCTGTGGTGAGTGCGCCAAATAAGTGACTTTGGCTGGCCCAGTCCTCCCACCCACAGTATCTGAGCCTGAGCTTCTCTTGGGAACTGCCTCACATTCTGTCCCCTTCCTCCAGGCCTTCATTCAGTCCTCAAGGTGCAGCTGTCTCTTGCTGCTCCCCTCATAGCAGCTGGGCCAAAAGCAGCTGAGCAGAGGAGGAGGAAGGGACATAGCCATTTCTGCTACTCAGGATGGCCTTTCTCTGGCTGAGCAGCTGTCATTGTGGCTCCTGGGTAACAGATTTGCTTCTTCACCCAAGTATGCACTCTGCCCTCTGAAGCCAACTTCCCTAATCTACCTAGAAAAATTCATCATTTCAAACACTTCCAAACTACTCTGACAGAAAGAGGTAATGTGGAGATGGGTTCCAGGCAGGGAACCAAGTAGCTTCTGAAAATACACCAGAAAGTCCAAAATGGGTATGGCAAATTCTTCCCTACATGGGCTAATTCTAAGCAGAACAAAAAACTGAGGGACTCCTGCCATCAAGCCCATAGGGAAGGTGAGCATTTTCCTGCCTCCATATTATAAAGAGAGGGGACTAACCTGCCTTGGTCTCACAGTGAAGCCAGCACATATTTCCAGAAACTATTTGCTGAGGCAAACCTTGTCTGTGCCACAGCCTAGCTGGGGTGACCAACTGTCCCAATTTGCCCAGCATTGAGGAGGCTCCTGGGATGCAGAACTTTCAGTGCTAAAACCAGGACAATCTGGGAAAACCTGGATGAGTTGGTCACCATAGTCTGTCCCAAAATAGCAAGTCTTGGCTGGGGTCACCAGCTTCCTTGTCTGAGATCCAAACTTACACTGGATTTAGCTGCCTGTGGTAGCTGGTAATGGACAAGGGACCGTCTGACAAGGAAGATGCCTGCTTTCTAAGAAGCTGTGTCATCAGAGTCCAGCCACTACGAAAAGCCTCCTGAGGTGTCCTGCCCCACTTTCAGCAACTCCATTCTTTCAGCACTTCCTCTCAACTGAAGGCCTCTGTCCAAAGCAAGAGAAAATAGGGGAGTGGGAAGGATGGTTTCTAGGATTCTTTTCAGAAAGCCCATGTTCCAGGATTCTGTTAACATCCTCATGAAATGAGGAGACTCCCCAGGTTCCTCCTAGGGCCTGAATTTTTCTTCATAAAGGAAGTCTACCTGAGCAAAACTTACCTGTGGCTCAGGAACAAACAGAAGGCCAACCATCCTCTCCCCCAGAGACCAAATGACATGTCACTCTAAAGACAATGATGTCTGCCTTAAGGATCACTGAGATGGCCTCCTCTTGTCCTTGGCCTGTTTTCTAGAGTTGGTTTCTTGCATAATTGATAGATATAGCAGGGAGTAAACCACCTCGTCCCCTGACACTGTAATCCACAGCCAACATGAGTAGGTCAGGTGCCTTCAGGACACAGGATCCTGGGGCCAGGCAGCCCTGTCTGTCAGAGGCACTGCAGCCCTCCCATCAAGAGCTACTTTATTCCCAGGAACAACTCCCCAGGGCTGTGTGAGAAGACAGCCCCTGCTGACCTAAAAGGGCACCCTGAGGACCTTCCTTTGAACTTCTGCTAGTTCTGATACCAAAAAATCATCTGGAATGCTTCCCTCAGTCCAGCTCAACCTCTTTTGGGGAGACTCCAGCTCCTAATGTCCAAATCCAAGGATGAGAAGCATCTCTCCATGCTACTCCTGAGACTAAATGGCCTTGAAGGGGCACTTGGGAGGACACTAACACTTAGAAAGAGGCTGAATCAGGCACTATCTTCAACTGTGGATCCAAAGGGGCTTGTGAAGCTCAATGAAAAACACACTGCCTTCCATGAGCCAGATGCCGTGGTTGGGCCACCAGAGAATTCCTGCTGGGAATGGAATCTGGAACAGACTCTATGGTCAACCATTCCCAGATCAGAGGAACTGGAGGCTTTGGACATCATCATCGTAGAGTCTTTATCCTGGGGCTGCCTATGGGCCATATGGCCTGGGGACAGGCTAGGGAAGGCCCAGCTTTCTCCTGCTTTGCAGGGATAGTACCTGGCCTACATCCATGCCATCCCACCACCAGAGAACCAGAGAAGACAAGTTAACCCAGCTGCCTAGGAGCCTTCTCTTCCCAGTTTCTGGGGAGCAGCTCTGCTGCTGAATGAGGCTGGAGAGCTGTAATTATCGAGACAGGATAAGAGCTATTTTGGGAAGGAGCCATACTACTGCCAAGGCTTTTGACTTCCTAAACTAAAACAAGATGCACAGAAAAAGGGGGTGAGGGTGGGGGAGAATGAGGAGCCTGCTCAGTCAAAAACATCACATTCTGAACGAAGGTCAATATTAACCCTTTCTTTCATCCATCCCAAAGATATGGGTTTACATCAAGAAGTGAGCAAGAAGCTAGCAGTCAAGATACCCTTAGAAAGTGTGACCTGACCTCTGCTGCCTCCTTCTCTCCTAAGACCTCCAACAGCACTTCTTCAGCTGTTCCATTTATTTTGACATTTGAGGCACAGACTAGTTCACATTGTTGTTGAAATGCTTCCTGTCCATGTCTTATCTCCCCAACCAGATGGGAAGTTGCTCAAAGCCAAAGAACATGCATGCTGTGAGGCTTCAGTGCATCCCCCAGCAGTGCCTAGCAGAGTGCTAGCATCAGAACAAAAATTGCTTCTTGAAGGAAGGGAGGGAGAGGGGGGAGGAAGGAAGGAAAGAAGTGAGAGAGGAAGGGAGGGATTTACTGTCTTGCATGGAGATAATCTCTAAAAGTAGCTGCTTCCACCCACAGCTGAGCTCATGGTGCAGGGCTGCGTAAGAAGCCATGGCAGAGGAGGCGGCAGTGGCATTTCTGGACACCTCCTCTTTAGCTGTTCTGTTATCTGGGCTCAGGGTACCCACCCCCACATTTGTTTGCCATTTGTAGTTGACTGTGTATCCTAGGCTATCCCATCATGGGACTCATTGGAGGCCATTTCAAGACTTTGGTAAGGGAGAGCTATGGCAAGAGAAAGAATGGAGGCAGGAAGACATCTGACAGTCTTATCAAACATGGACCAAGAAGAATAAATGTACTGATGGGAACAGAATAAATGTACTGAGTGAAACCAGGACACTCTTTGCCAAATCCAGGACATGGGGCTGCTGGGAGCAGAGTCCACGTTGTACCTTTTTAAGCTGAGGAACCAGATAGTTTGTAACCCAGAAAAGCAACCCTTTTCTGGAGTGCTCTGGGCTGGAGAGGGGGGAGCAAGGTGGGGACTGATGAACTGATAGCTGCTCAGACAGCTACAGCGCACTTGGCAGGATTCATCATCTGCCCAGGGGTTTCTGCTCTCTCTCTGCAGGCTGTGACTAGCTTATATGGCACCTTTGTGCAAATCCCCCTCTGGGGAGATGCAGCCCCACAGGTGGGCAAGTGGAGCACAGGCTAGATTTCAGCCCCCACCTGCTCTCTCTGCCAGGTGCCCTTGTGCGGTAAATAACCTGCCCAACCAGAGGTACCAGCTCTGTCTGTCTCCCTCCACACTTGCTTCCATCCTAGGGTGGGAGAGGAACTTCGTTAAGTGAAGGTACATGAAGACTGGAAGTACCCTCCCAGGGGCTCTCTTACCTCCTCATCTGTCATAACGGAGAAGTAGAAGCCAGGCAATCCCAGGGGACAGCAAATGAAATTCGGAGAGTGCCAACAGAAGGGGGAGAAGGGAATTTTACTAAAGATGCCCATGGACTTGAGCATAACCTGACCCAAATCCCTTCCTAGTGCAAGCAACCCCAATAACAACAGTTGGCATTTACTGAATGGTCACTGTTGCCAGGTACCACTCTAAGTGCTTTACATGTAATTGTTGGGTTAATTCTCACAATAATCCTAAGAGGAAGCAACTATTCCCATTAATAGATGGGGAATCTGAGTCTTGGCACAGTAAAATAACTTATCCAAGGTTACACAGTCAGGAAATAGTAGACCCAGAGCTCAAACCCAGATAATATAACACCAGAATCTGTATTTTACTCACTCACTGCCGTTGAGTCGTCCCCGACTCATAGCGACCCCTCCTTGGGTTTCCGAGGCGGTATCTCTATGGAAGTAGATTGCCCAATCTTCCTTCGAGTAGTGGCTGGTGGGTTTGAACTGCCAGCCTTCTGGTTAGCAGTCAAATGCCTTAGGCACCATGCCACCAGAGCTTTGTTCCCAGAGGAGCAGGCTGGCCTTTCTCTCCTCTTTGCAGAGCACTCTGAGGGCTCATGCTGTTTGGAGTTGGATTGCATTTCCAAGGTTCTCTTCTCCCCAGGAACTTCCTCATACATAGCCCTGGCCTCCCTCCTGACCATAGAGCTGAAGCATATTTTCAGTAACAATGCTCACAGCAAGAACTCCCTGTTGCCAAAATGTACTAAATGATACGAGGCCCTTGACCCAATCCCACCACAGAGGCCAAGATACAAAGGTAGTGGTGGTCACAAGATCTTGGGGATACCCCTCTTAAGGGATGCAGGACCCACTGATGATCTCAAAGGAGAGGGCCAGACATCTCTGGAGATCCTGTTTGGGCAGCAGCCAATAAGTACCACCAAGTCCTGGGCTGGGGGTCTGAATAGTGTTCTAAGGAACCAGAGAGACATTGAAAAGTGAGGTCAACCCTGAGCAAGGCTGTGAAACAGGTATTTTGCTTTGGTGTCTTTTCATGACATGACAGTTAAGATCAGCTAAGCTGAAAGGCCATGGGCTTAAACTGTTTTCCATTCTAGAAGTGGCTTCCCATTGAAAGCAGACTCTTGAATGTAAAAAAAAAAAAAAAATATATATATATATAT
>NW_006922421.1:554885-560226 GCF_000298275.1 Orycteropus afer afer
TATATATATATGTTCTAATTCCCAAAGGAATAACTCTCATGATGGAATTTTAGGTAAGATGAGAAATTTCTCTGCTCCTTCATGTCAAAACCCCAGCTAGCACCCTCATAACAGACCTACATCTGTAGATATATAGCCACCCTCTAACTCCTCCTTCCCACCCCAAGCCCCCCAATAGGCCCTGAAAAGAAAGAAAAGCACAGACCTTTTAGCCACCAGAGGATATGATCGTACATTTCCTCACAGTAATCTGAAAGAGATTGTTGATTTTTTTTGTCCTCTGTCAGATGCATGTAACCCCACCCCACACTACTTATATCTCTCTGTCTACTCCACATTTCTCCACCCAAAAGTTCCCTCAGCCCTTAATCCTCCAAGAAGCAACCCTAGCTTAGGAGTAAATATCACAGTCCCACTCTGCCTATTCTTCTCTCATACCTTCTCTCTGTGCTACTGTTAATGCCTTTCCTCTCCTGGAAGTCCAAGTCTCAGCTCATCTCTGCCCTACCTTCTCCATGTTGTTGCCAGAATATTTACCTGAGGACCTTATTCTCTTTAACAACCCTTGCCAGCCCTCATCCCAACTCAGTTCTTCATCTCCAGTCTTGGGAAGCAGCTTCTGACCCTGTAAACCATTCTCTACTACCTTCCATTGAAGAGTTAAGCAGCATTGCCTGGAGCACTCAATGCTTGCTGCTAGGTCCAAGCATTGTCATCAATGTCATTAGCTTGGGGCTCAAAGAAGCTGGCAGGAATGAGTCAGGAGGCTCAAAGATGAGACTAGATTTGACACTGCAGGAGGGTAACCTCGAGGCCCAGAATGAAAAGGAGGCCTTTCCTGCCCACCCAGACATCCCACCTCACTAAACTGGGCTGCACCTGGGCAGTCTGTTTCTTCACATACCCAAGAAGAAAGCACTAAACCTTTCAGTGGGTTGTCTGGAGGTGTGCTTGGGGGCCTGTGGCACTTCCCTCAGTGGTGCCCGGTTTGGAGACTCTTTTGCTGCTGCTGGTGATGGTGGTGATGGTGGTGGTGGTGATGTTGGTGGTGGTGGTGGTGATGGACTTGCCTTCTCTCTCTGGGATGTCGCATCCTCACAGAAAGGATTTGAGTCCTTTTCAAAAAAGGACAATAAAGAGTCTAGGAGAGTAGGGGACTTAGGCTCAACATCAGGTGTTGCTGGCCGGCTTTGAGGCACTTCACCCTCAGGATTGAGTAAGGCCCACCATGAACAGTCAGGCCCATATCTAGGTAAGGATCGAGGAGGTAAGGGCCGAGGGGTCAGTTCCAGTTCTGCATGGATGGGGGGCTTTTGAGTGGGTCCTGTGGATGTGTGGACAGCTTCTGGGGGTCTTTGGATGGGCTGCTTGTAGACAGGCTCTGTAGACACAGAGATAGACTGTTTCTGGGAACGCTCAGGCACTGCGCGGACTGTTGCACATTGAGCTGTCTGTACTGACTGCCCCCCTGGGGAGATGGTGACCCTGCGGCCAAACTCACTGTCTCCTCTGGTTGAGGACTTTATGTTGGACGCCACCTCTGATGACACTGAGACCTTTGTGAAGGCCTTGGGTTCAGCATAGATAGAATACTTGTGGGCAGACTCAGGCTCTGTACGCACGGAAACTCGGTGCCCACTATCCATATCTCTGAGGGAAAGTTTGATAGATGATTCCAACTTTGTATTCTTATGCAAGGCCTTGGCATCTGAGCAAATTGAGCTGTAAGGACCCAATTCAGACTCCTGGCCGGGGATCCTTCTCTGGGCTGTCCGACACTCTACAGAGCCCCGGCTGCTGCCATGTTCTGGGCTAGAGGGTCTCCCTGGAGATCTGATCTCAGCAGCAGTCACAGTCCTCCGAATGGGTTCCGTTTGGACCACTGCATCCTTTGGATGAACCAAAATCTTACGGGGAATTCTGACCCCTTGTGGGTTCTGGACCTTAGAGGGTGGTTCTTCCTCTTTTAAGACTTGTAAGTTATCCTTCTGGTCTAGAAAACTCAACCGGCGAGGGGCTTTGGCATCTGCATTTAATGAGGAGCGATGGCTGCTCTCACGCCCAGCAAGAGACATATTTCTTCGTGCTGCTTCCTCCCTCGGTAAGCTAACATTCCGCTGTGTGGAGACACTGTGGGAAGCTGCTACTGAGTGAGTTTGCTGTTTCTTCCGGGGAGGAGAGGCTGGACGGGATGCTTCTGATCTTGGCTGGGTCTCATTGCCTCGAGAGGAGGATGCTCGGGAGAGGTTAGGCCCTGACTGAGGGGAGAGAGGTCGAGGATAGTCTGCTGCGGTGGGCTGCGAAGGTTCTGACTTTCGTTGGGAAGGAGTGCTCAGGGAGATGGCAGCACCTTGCTGGCTTGAGGCAGCAACAGACCCATGTCCCCTGTGAGGGGATGTATTACTAACCTCAGCTCCTCTATGTCCTGAAACTGCTACTTTGGACCCAGCTTTATTTGTCTTGACCACTTGATAGACTGTGCTCCTCTGAGTAGATCCCATATTTCACCATCTGACTTGTTGTATTGAGGGTCCTAGTGAAGCCTGAATATTTACCCTTGGTTTTAAGAGCTGTTGTTCTAAGAATGTCTTAAATAGTCCCCTTAGCTACCTCTCTTTCTGCTGATGTCATAAAGAAAGGAGCTTCCTATTAAACATGCTGGCCACTAGCCAAAATTCTTCAGAGAATCTCAGGCATGCCTGAAAGGAAACTGTGGACTTGTCTTTGGAGTTGACACCACCAAGCCTTGGGCCAAATTCTTAGCAAAACTGTGATTTCCTTACATATGGGGAAGGCTCCAGAGTTTCCTTACTCTCCCCAGATTCTAGGAATTCTCAAGGACTCATCCAGAGAAGGAGTTGGCCAGAAGATTGGTTTGGCTACCCAAACCAATCAAGCTGGGTTAAGGCCCAGTTTTAATAAGGTAAAAGTTACTAAGTAATTGCAATTTTGTTTGGCATTACACTGTGTACAAGTCAAAAAATAGCCTTTTCCAGGTTTTGGTTGACCCTGGGGTAAAAATCCAGGTTGCTCAAATCAGAAATTCTCATACTTCTTGACCCAGGAGAGAGGATAATGTTGTAGAAAGGATTCAGCATTAAACAGTTATTGATTTCAATCATAAACGACTAGCTGTGCACCTTGGGCAAGTTAGCTGGCTTTTTTGAGGCTGGAAACCATTACTTAGTATACAGGTGTCACACAATACATGTTAGTGTCCTTTTTCACAATCTTTTGGTAGCTAATCAGCTGGACTCTGGTTCTCTGAATTTGAAGAGTGACCTTCCAACTTGGATGACCATTTTGGATAAGAAAGAGACTGTGTTACCTTCCTCTCCTTTTTACATGCTCTTCTCTCTCTTTCAGATACAGTCCCTGCCACATGTAAATCCCACTATCGACTCTGAAGAGTCATCAATTATAGAATGGTCAGATTCATTGTTTTCAAACTTTTTAAACTCAGCCTTCATTAGAGATGTAAAAGTGAAAACAGAAACCACACATTTTTATTAACAGTTACCGCAAGAAATTGAGAAACTTTGAGCTACTAATACAAGTCTTTAGAATATAAAAGCAGCCATTACATCTTGTTTTATATATTTAAAAAAAAAGGATAAAAGTTGAATATTTACAATTCAGATATCTTGAAGACAGTAAGTATAAATCAGGTTGGTTGGCAGACAATGTTTCTACCTGAGTATTTGTATGTGCTATAAGAATGTCCAGGTGTACAGTAGAGCTGACAAGGGGCAAGGTTGTGGTGGCTTCTTGGCCACAGCCAGCTACCCTGATGGAGTGAGTAGCTGGACTTGTGGGCTCAGGACCATGGTCACAGAGGATATCATACTCAATTGACATAACACACTACACAAAAATATAGTTCTACATCCTACTTTGGTGAGTAGTGACTAGGGTCTTAAAAGCTTGCAAGCAGCCATCTAGAGGCAACAATGGGTCTCCTCATCCAGAGCAAAGGAGAATGAAGAAAATCAAAGATGCATGGAAACATTTAGTCCAAGGGATTATTAGACCATGTAATCCTTAGTCTATATGAACATGAGACCACAAGAACTAGATGGTGCCCAGCTACCACTGCCAACCCCTCTCCACAAGCAGGAGATCCTGGCGAGTGGGAGAACAATTGGAACAAAACTCAAAATCATTGGGGGGGAAAAAAAAAAGACCAGGTTTGCTGGTCTGATAGAGCCTGGTGAGACTACTGAGAGTACGGCCCCTGGTTACCCTTCAGGTCTGGAATTGAACTCACTCCTGTGGCTTCCAGCCCAACAATAGACAGTTGCTTTTATATATATATATATATATAGTGAACGTTTACATCAGATAGATCCACTCCTTGGAGCGATGAATCGTGGGAGAACAGAAGGGCCGTCTTTGTACAGGGAGATAGCTCAGGGGTGGGAGTGCATGGGAGGGAAGGACACAGGGAAGAGGTTACTAAGTGGAGGAAGTGGGAATAGAGCTGTTACATTGTGGGAAATTGCAATCAATGTCATGAAACAAAATGTGTATGACATTGTGTATGGGAAATGAATTTGCTCTGTAAACTTTCACCCAAATCACAACAAAAATTTTTAAAAAAAGTATAAGCCAAGTTGGAGTGAAGATGATTCTTGTTGATTTATACTTGTCGTCATACGATTGTTGTTGTTGTTGTTAGCTGTCGAGTTGTCTTCGACTCATAGCAACCCAATGTATAGCAGAACGAAACACCAACCTGTCCTGCGCCAGCTCCGTGAGCCCTGCTATACTTGAGCCCCTCGCCACAGCCACTGTGTCAATCCATCTTGTTGAGGATCTTCCCCTCTTTCCTCGACCTTCCACCTTACCAAGGATGACATCCTTCTCCAGAGAATGGTCCCTTGTGATAACATGACCAAAATAGGTGAGACGAAGTCTGGCTATTCTTGCTTCCAAGGAGCATTCCGGCTGCACTTCCTCCAGGACAGATCTGTTAGTTCTTTTAGCAGTTCATGGTACTTTCAGCATTCTTCACCAGCACCACAACTCAAAAGCATCAATTCTTCTTCGGTCTTGCTTCTTCATTGTCCAGCTCTCACAGGCATATGAGGCATTTGAAAATATCATGCCTTATGTCAGGCACACCCTAGTCCTCAAGGAGACATCTTTGTTCCTCAGCACTTGAAAGAGGTCTTTTGCAGCTGACTTGCCCAGCGCTGTATGTCGTCTGATGTCCTGACTGCTGCTTCCATTGGCGTCGATTGTAGAAACAAGCAATGTGAAGCCTTTGACAACTTCAATATTCTCTCCATCTATCGTGATGCTGCTTATAGGTCCAGTTGTGAGGATTTTTGTTTTCTTT
>NW_006922421.1:567311-585990 GCF_000298275.1 Orycteropus afer afer
TTCAGCTCACTAATGCCTAGGATATCAATCTTTATGTGTTCCATTTCATTTTTGACAACTTCCAATTTTCCTAGGTTCATACTTTGTACATTCCATGTTCCAATCATAAGATTGAGACTGGCTAACTAGCACAAAAGCCTTCCTATGAGATTTTGCTTTAAATAGGATAGTTTAGTGATAAGTAACTTTTAGTCATAAGACTATATATAATGCTTATTTGTTTGTGTGTTGTTGTTGTTATGTGCAGTTGAGTCGGACCCGACTCATTGCGACCCCTCCTTGGGTTTCTGAGGCGGTATCACTACGGAAGTAGATTGCCCAACCTTTCTTCCGAGGAGTGGCTGGTGGCTTTGAACTGCCAGCCTTCTGGTTAGCAGTCAAGTGCCTTAGGCACTATGCTGCCAGAGCTCCCTTTGTCTAGGAAGATTATATTCCTCATTGAAAATTAAGAGACAGTTTGAATTTCCCCATCAACATGAAGACCACTAACTGACTTTTCTAATCCTGTTAATATAAGATCAGATATTTAAATGAGTGTTTATATTCTCTTAAAGTTGGGAAAAAGATCTTTTATTAGTGTTCAATTTCAGCACAATAAACATAAAGGGTGATTTTGGCAGAAATGTTTCAAAATACAACAGAGAATCTGACATTTTCCTTATCATGAATAGTTTAACTTGAATCTTGCTGTGTCTGAGGCACAGATGGGCTCTTGGAAGGTGGCCCCCACTCTTCTTCCTCTCCCTTCTAGCAGCGCCATGATGAGGATGCAATGTGATGTCTTATGTAGAAGCTACAGCACTGTTTTCTATTGAATGAAAGGCATCCAGTGAGGTGCAGATGTGCCAGGGATGGCCACTTGGTTGGCTGCCAAGTCTTCTTACATATTTGATTTGGTCAGTCCACTAGGATGAAGTCTGTGGTAGCCAGGCTCCAAAAGGCTCTCCTTGACCCTTCTTACCTCTTGGTATTTATATTCATGTCTTTGTGCAGGCCCCTTACCATTCTGAATCAACAGATTCAGACCAATTGACCAATACAATATGGCAGAACCAATAGTGTGTGACTTCTGAGGCTAGATCATAGTAAGGATTGCAGCTTTTGCCTTGGTCTCTTGGCTTCCTCACTCTGGGGGAAGCCAGGTGCCATATGGTGAGGCCATTCAAGCATCCCTGTGGAGATACCCATGTGGAAAGGAACTGAGGTCCCTAACTAACAGCCAAGAACAATTTGCCAGCTGGGTGGGTGAGTCAGCTTGGAAGTACATCAAAGTGCAATCTCATGAGATTCGGGGCCACAACTACCAAGATGAGCTGTTCCTAAATTCCTGACACACAAAAACTTAGAAATAATAAATAATTACTGTTTTAAGTCACTGAGGTTTGGGAGTTATTTGTTTATAGAAATAGATACTATAAGATTCATTTCTCAAGTGTAGACTCTCATTAGCTAAGCATAGAGTCCAACATATAAACCAGAATAGCAACTTACACAATTGTCAAGCTGATTGGAAAGCCAGGCCATTCTCTCCCTGTAGACCAAAATTAAGAGGAATATAAGTTGCTTATTGAGCACAGAATTGGACCAAGGAGTTATTAAGATGATCCACAAGAGGGCTACACCTGCCAGAGAGTACTGGGCATATCCCCATGTACCGACCCACAATGCTTAGTTGAACATCCCCAGTGTCTTGACTCCTAAGGCTTCATTTTCTTATGCTCTTGTTCAGTTACCTAGCGCCCCTCTGACAAGAAAATATACCAAAAATGGGATGGCTTTAACAAACAGGAGTTTATTCTCTCACAGTTTGGAGGCTTTAAGTCCAAGTTCCAAGTGCCAGGCTCTAGGGGCTGGGTGAAAGCCCCTCAACCTTGGGCTTCAGTTCTGCTTCCTGCTCCCGGCCCACTGAAGCTACAGGGTTTTCTTCACTCAAGACAGCTACTGGCTGCTGAGACTGACAAGCCCAAGGCTGACAAGTAAAAAGGCACAGTCTCAATGTTACCAAACCACACGGTAGGCCATTAATTCAAGTCCACTTAAAGTCCCAAGGTCGGCAGAGCATGGCAGGCTGCTGAACAATGACACAGCTACATGCAGGGTTCAAGTGTGCCATAAGCTAGAGACCATTCCCCAACACTTCTCCTAATATACAGGAAGCAGACCACATCCCTAAGGCTGCTCACAGTATATTCCACCATGGAATTGATTACCACTCTCATCATGGGGAATACTACATACAGTTTCCCAGTCACTCAATCAGCCCAGCCAAGTTAACACACAAACTTAACTACCACAGCTCTACACTGACCATTTCCTTCTATTACACAGTTTTTCTTCAAATAAATTATAATAAAATTTATTAGGTTTATACTTATGTGCTTATTATAACATCCTCGTTATGCCTCTCACTGATGGTTTTAAACATTCCTAAACTTTTCCTGGAGTCCCTGGGTGGTACAAACTGTTTAGCCCTCAACTACTAACCAAAAAGTTGGCGGTTCCAACCCACCCAAAGGCACCTCAGGAGTAAGTCCTGGCAATCTACTTCTGAAAGGTCACACAGCCTTGAAAACCCTATGAAGTAGTTCTGTGAAGTGGTTCTGTGCACACGGGGGTCATCATGAGGCAGAACTGACTCAACAACAACTAGTAACAAACCCTTCTATTCCCCAAATACCAAGAATTATAAAAAGGTGAAATTCCATCATCTGGAAAGGACCACTGTTTTGATAAGCATCTCTCCAGCTATCTTTCTGTATGCATTTACTGCATATAGATATTTATTTATAAATTAACATAGCTGGGGTCTTACTATACCTACTATGAGGCAGTGGTGGGTCAGTGATAGGATTCTCACTTTCTGTGAGGGACATTCTCATGAACAGCCACTATCCATCTGTCAGCAGAGGCTTACACACCCCAATGATGCTGAACAAGTTTCAGGGGAGCTTTCAGACTAAGATGCATTAGGAAGAAAAGCCTGATGATTGACCCTCAAAAACCAGCCAATGAAAACCTACGGATCACAATGGTCTGAACCACAACCAATCACAGGGATGGTACAGGATCGGGTAGCATTTTGTTCCATTTTGCATGGGGTTGCCATGATCCCAGGGCCAACTCAACAGTGGCTAAAACAACCACACTCAACTACTTCTTGTTGTTATGTGCCGTTGAGTTGGACCCCACTCATAGCGACCCCTCCTTGGGTTTCCGAGGCAGTATCACTACAGAAGTAGATTGCCCCATCTTCCTTCCGAGGAGTGGCTGGTGGGTTTGAACCGCCAGCCTTCTGGTTAGCAGTCAAGTGCCTTAGGCACTATGCTACCAGAGCTCAACTACATTTCCTATTCCATAATATGTTAACGGACACCTTTATATGTCAATACATCTTTATCTATGACATCATGTTTAATTAGTCCACTTATGGTTGTTTCAAAATTTTTTAACAGCCCTTCATTGCTGGACATTTAGATTATTTCCAGTGTTTCAATATTATAAACAATGCTGCAATCAATATCCTTTTGTGTAATCACATCTTTTTGCACAGTTCAGCTTTCTCCTTAGGACAGTGGTCTTCAATTCTGGCAGCACATTAGAAACACCTGGACAACTTTTAATACTCATGCTCCACCCCAGATCAAATAAATCAGATAATCTGGGTGTGGTGCCTGAATGTTTTTTTCAAATTCCTCAGGTAATTCTAATGTGCAGTCAGGACTGAGAAGTACTGTGTTAGAATGGAGACCACTAAATCCTTGCATCTCAACCTGTAGGACATGGACCAGCAGCACCAGAACAGATATAAGGATGGGGTTCACCAAGCACATGATAGATGCTCTGTAAATAATACCTACCACTACTGTTATTGCTAATGTTGGCCAATGTTACATAGTTACTGGCCGGATAGAAGAGTCTATTCTGCTGGCCTTATAGATATAATGTTATAATCCACACTGGTGGGAGTTTGTGTGGGACCTATAGCCTTTATGAACACTAAAAGGTAATGCTGTAATAACACAACTCGCCATTTATCATAATATGCCTGCTATCAGTCCTTACATTTTTATATATGTTGGTTTTACCTCACCAATTAAAGGTTTTTTTGAGAGGAAGGGCTGTGTGTACTAAAAATCTTTGAACCTTTCCAAGTTTCTTGCACATGGCATTAGAGTGAAACTGTGAGAGCTGGAACTCAACAGGACTGCCTTGTTTTTTGGGGCCTCACAAGTTTTCTGCCTTTGACAGGGTGCAGCCTTACCACTTTGTGTGGAAAATATTTGAGTTTTTCTTCTCTGACAGGTTTCTCTCTTACACAGGTTCCAGCTTTCATAATTTTTTTGTAAACTGATTTATGTTTTCTGGTGGTCCTCCTGTGGTTACAATAGTAAGAAATTATTTCCTTGCTTTAAAATGCTCAGGTAAATTTGTACCTTCCCATTTTACCTATACAAGGTAAAACTTTGGGAGCTAAGAACTATACAAACATGACCATCCACAACAGGAACCCTTTGTTTTTCACAAATAAAAGACCTATACTACTTACTCACCACGACAGAATAAAATGTAGCTAACGAGTACTGGGCCGCAGCACACAGCTTCCAAGAAAAGGTTTTTATTCATATGTAAAGACTCCAAACTGGAGGTAGATGAAGACATATAATCCTCTGAAAACCAGGCTTGAGACACATACATACCTGGCTAGTAGCCCTAAGAGGCTAAGTTAAAGAAAATATTGCCCTCTCTGTCTTCACCATAATTTTACTCTTCTAAAACACTAATGATGTGAGATGTACAATCCAACATACACAGAGATGATGTTTCTTTAAGGAGTTCAAAGTTTCTTGTAATTGTATTCATATCTGTACTTTTATTGTGTAAACTAACTCTAACTGGAATGAGAATATGGCAATCCCAGCCAGTAAGAGGGGCAGTATTTCTGTCACAAAACATGGGCAAGTGGTACCCATTTGTATGATGGGTGGCAGCCGCAGTTGCCTGCTGGTTAAACTTTATAACAGAAATTGAAGACTTGTTGGGTGACAGTTTTCCTTGCCCTCCCTTCCAATAACTCAAACACAGAAATGACATCTTACACAGCTGAAACCTAATTGGTATGAAAAGTAAACACTTTATTATATAACAGAAGTTGAACATTTCCTCAAATCTATATCAACAAAACCAAAAGCCATTCTGGATTCTGGATACAATGAGAAATTTTTGTAATAATTTTTCAGAAATATGGCAGGACAAACAAACAGACAAGGCCAAACCCTTCAGTCTACTGTGGCAGCTGAACCAAGTGTGAGTTACTGAACTGTCGCCCTGCGGGGACTGGAGCAGACGGAAGAACAAGGGAGCTCACAACCTGGACCCTCAACCTCAGGCCAGGAGTCCATTCGCCATCCAGTTCTGGTCAGTCTGCCAAGTCACTCTGCTCCAGCACAATTATCCTGCGTGCATGTTTTTTAAAGAACAAAAAAGAGAGTTTTAAGTTGGTGTGTATGCTTTTTAATGACACAACACCCTCTCTTTCTGTTCAACTGAATTCAAAGGAAAAAGATTTTGGTTTTTATAATCGGGAGATTCTGATCAACTAGCATATTAGGGAAATACAAAATGCACAGCAATTGATAGAATCTTTTGCGCTTTCTCTGCTGAAACAGTTCTTGTGTTGACTCTCCCACTTGTTTAATCAGTTAAGTTGGCATTGATTTTACCTTATATTTTAATTAACTAATAACAAAAAAAAAAAAAAATCCACTGTTGATTCTGACTAATAGAGACCCTATAGGACAGAGTAGAACTGCCCCCATCCAGTTTCCAAGGCTGTAAATCTTTACAGAAACAGACTGCCTCATCTTTCTCCCGCAGAGTGGCTGGTGGGTTCAAACCGCCGACCTATTGGTTAGCAGCTGAATGCCTTCACTACTGTGCCACCAGAGCTCCTTTTAATTAATTATAAAGATTAAAACATTAAACATGTTTAAACTGAGGAACCTTGTCTGAATTAAAATTTTTGTCATTAATATTTATTTGTTGTTGTTGTTATGTGCCAATGAGTCAGACCCAACTCATAGCGACCCCTCCTTGGGTTTCCGAGGCAGTATCACTAAGGAAGTAGATTGCCCCATCTTCCTTCCGAGGAGTGGCTGGTGGGTTTGAACCACCAGCCTTCTGGTTAGCAGTCAAGTGCCTTAGCCACTACACTACCAGAGCTCCCAGTATTTATTTAGGTGCTGATAAATGTTTAAAGTCTGGTCATATTGTCTATAAATAATGAACTTTGACCTGTAAACATCTGATATCTCATTACCTGGATGGTTCAGACCAACCCAGTTGCTTCCAAAAGCAAGGTTTTAGTTCATCTTGATGAAATAGAGGAGGAAGAAAAAAAATTTGATTACTTTCAAGGTCAAAGAATGCCAGTATTCAGAAGTTGTATCATTTTAGGGTAGACTGTTTCTCCACAACTGGATATTGGCAGCTGTTTCTTCTCACTTTGAATCACGGCACATCAGCAAATGGAGGTCCTGAAAGCTCTACTCTATCCACATCATTAAGGTCAGCTCTACTATGAGGAGGCAGCTCTTTCTCCGTCATTCTGAGTGCCCTCTGACCCAAGGGGCTCATCCTCCGGCATTGTATTGGACAATGTTTCAGGGCTATTCATAAAGTTTTCCAGTAATAAATCACACAGTGTTTCACTGGTATTAGTAAGATTTTCATTGGCCAATTCTTTGAAAAGTGTATGGCCCCTTCCTTCTTCCAAGTCTGTTTTAGTCTGGAAGCTCTACTGAAACCTGTCCACCATGAGTAACCCTGATGGCATTTGAAACACTGGAGGCATAGCCTCCAGCCTCATAGCAACATGCAAGCCACCACAGACAAAATGACAGACAAGCTAGTCTCTCTTAGTTGTTCCAAACCACTCCACTTACTTCCTCCCCCATCACTCCAACACTGCCTGCCATGCCCGGGGCTCACTTCCTGGCCTGCCCCAGGCACTCGAACAAACACACTAATGTCCATTAATGTCTCATGATCATATAGAACATGATGGAGATTAATGACACGAATTCACAAAAGCAACTGATAGAATCTTTGTACTCTCTCTGCCAAAACAGTTATTGTTGATATTTCTACATACATATTTGTATGTGCTATAATGAATGTCCATGTATATAATAGAGCTAACAAGGAGCAAAGTTATGATAACTTCTTAGCCACAGCCAACCACCCTGAGGGAGTGAGCAGATGGACCTGTTGGCTCAGGACCATGGTCACAGGGGACATCAAGTTCAATTGGCATAATATACTACACAAAAATAATGTTCTATATCTTACTTTGGTGAGTAGTGACTGGGATCTTAAAAGCTTGCAAGCAGCCATCTAGATGCAACAGTGGGTCTCTCCTCATTCAGACCAAAGAAGAATGACAAAACCCAAAGACACATGGAAACAATTAGTCCAAGGGACTAGTGGATCATGTGATCCTCAGCCTATATGACATGAGACCAGAAGAACTAGAAGGTGCCTGGCTACCACTGTCAACCACTCAGCCAGGGATCAGTGCAGGAGATCCTGGAGAGAGTGAAAGAATAATGTGGAACAAAACTCAAAATCATAAAAAAAAGACCAGATTCACTGGTCTGATAGACTGATGAGACTCCCGAGACTATGGCCTCTAGTTCAGGCCTGGAACTGAACTCACTCCTGGGGCCAAACAACAGACAGGCATATGGGGTGAACATTTACATCAGGTAGATCCACTCCTTGAAGTGATGAATTGTGGGAGAACAGAAGGGCAGTGTTTGCACAGGGAGACAGCTCAAAGGTGGGAGTGCATGGGAGGGAAGGACACAGGGAAGAAGAGGTAACTACAGGGAGGAAGTGGGAAGATAGCTGTTATGTTGTGGGGAATTGCAGTCAATATCATGAAACAAAATGTATATGAAATACTGTATGGCAAATGAATTTGCTCTGTAAACTTTCACCCAAATCACAATGTAAAAAAAGACTGAATTAATTCTCAAATGTTTAATCATAACATGTTCTCAATAAATATTGCATTCTTTTTGTCTGATCTTAAAAAAATAAAATAAAAACATTCTTGTGCTGACTCTACCACTAATTTAATCAGTAAAGATGGCATTAATTTCACCTTATATTTTAATTAACTATACCAAACTAACTGTAGCAAAACTAACTATATAAAAGAAAAATAACAAAAACCAAAAAACCCATTATTTTCTCAGTGAATTCAAGATTAGCTAAAATGCTCATACATTCTGGGTCCTGTGCCAGTCAGGACCTGAGAGGAAACAGAATGTGTCCCCAGATGGTTCAAATAAAGACCCCAAAGTAAGTGGTTACTTACAGAGGTGTAGTTAGGGCTAAAGGAGAAAGCATGGATGGCAAGGCACCCAGTGACTGGCAGCAGTAGGAAGCCATATCACTTACATGGCTGAAAGGACAAGGGGAAGGAACAAGTTAGGGACCAGTGAACACAGGAACTGGAAACGATGGGCTACTTTATAGAGGCTGTGCTGAAGTCAAGAGGAAGGGAAAGGAATACCCCAATCTGTCTCCTGTCCATCAGTCCCACTGACCAATAGAAAGCCAGGTGGCCAAGAAGCCCAGGAGATGCAGTCTAGGAGGGTCAGGCTCGTGGAGGACAAAGAAGGGCAGAAAAGGGAAGGGAATGAGAACAGACTATGGAAAGGATGAAAAGGGATATCAGGGGATCTGAAAGAGTTACTGTCTCTAACTTTGTGAGTAGGAGGCACTTAAATACAGAAGGGAGTCATTTGTGAATGGCATAGAAGAAGCCTTAAAGCTCTATTAAAACTGTTTTATAATTAAGGTTAATTTATAACTTTCATATTACTTGTAGATTCCACTGAAATTCCATAATATATGATTTCTTATTGGATTATGCAGCCTCTGGGTGAACTAAATTTAGAACTTTTTTGAAGTGTCCAGACAATTAAAACATCTTTCCAAACAATGTGCAAGAAAATGATAATGAGACAGGCTGCAGGCTTGCTTTAGAAATAGAATTGGATGTTATTACTGTTTTGTGATGGGGATATAATTGGCAATTAACAGAAAATCTGAACTACAAGGAAAAAGAAATTTTCAAAGGAGCTGGGATATATATAGCATCTGGAAGACATGTCTAAATAACACTGATGCTCACCATAGTCCCAGTACTGTACACATATTATATCATAAACAATTGCTCATTCATACCTTCTTCAGAAGTCTCTACGAAGCTCTCCGATTTCCTTTTCTCTGGTGTTATGCTTCCTTCCCCTTTTTCTTTCTTTTCATCAACTTTTGGACTTTTAGTATCTGTCTCCCTTCAATGACAAAAATTTGGGGCATCAAATTTTGTGTGTAAAGGCCTGGGGAACAGGACTCCTCCCAGAGATAACATGGTAATAGGTAGCACTAATGGAGTGTTCTCTACGGGCCAGGCACTGCTTCCCGGGCTTTTATGTAAATTAACTCATTTAATTCTCATGACCACCATATTCTGTAGTTACCACTACTATCCCCATCAAATGACGTAGAAACTGAGATATAGAGACGTTAAATTATATACCAAGTAAGTCTTAGGGCTGGGATCTGAACCCAGTAAGTCTGCTCTCAACCACTAGGCTATCTTGCCTCAAAGGAAAAATAAATTTAGTTATGTTGTAATTAGCATCCTTTTTTACAACCACTATTTATTTTATTGCCTTATCTTTATTTCCTGTAACTCTGAGCGAAGTATCTGAATAATTTAAGTATCTCACAATTTAAGATCACATTTATCAGACTATCAAGCAAAAACTATCTCCCCCATTCAGCTAATGATCAGCTCCTTAAGGGCAGGGACGTCTTATTATTCTTCACACCTCCAGCTCCCAGCTCCAGGCTTGGCTCACTGTTCTGTGTTCAACAAGTGCTGGATGAACCAAACCAGTTCTGTTCAGAGACCTCTCTTCTGTTTTCATTTGGTGGATATTCATAACATAGTATTAAAATGAGATAAAATAAATCCAGCTAGGGTAGAAAAGAATTTTCTTTCCTCATAACTTCCTATCATTGATAGAATCATAGCTCTAGAGTTACCTTCTCCTACCTCCAGCCCAATGCCTGAGACTAGAGAGTCACCTGGCCTCTGCTTGAGAGGGTGCAGGTGTTGTTAAAGTGTAAAGGTAGCTGGTTCCACTGTCAGATAGCAATTGCTATTAGAAAGTTTATGCACCGACTGCATAAAAATCTATTACTCTGCAGCTTCTTATCACTAGCTTTGATCTCTGGAGCAGAAGAGAGTAAGCTGACTCTTCCCCTTTACAATACAGTATTTCAGGTATTTAAAGGCAGATATCAAATTCTCCACTCCATCTGTTCTTCTTCAGATTAGCCTCCCTGGCTCCTTCAGCTGTTCTGATAGGACACGGCTCCCAGACTTCTGACTGTAGCCACCCTCTTCTGTTTGATGGCATCCTTTTTAAAATGTGATGCAGAATGGACCCTCACACTGTATCCTAGAAGTCATCTAAGCATTCAGCATGAGATGATTACCTTGATCTGGACAGTACATGCCTGTTTATTCAGCATTAATGCTGCACTGACCTTTTAGAAGGAGCTCTAGTGGGGCAGTGGTTAAAGGTTGGCAGTTCACCAACAGCTCCATGGGAGAAAGATGAGGTAGTCTGCTTCTGAGCAGATTTACAGCCTGAAACTCTAGGCAGTTCCATCCTGCCCTACAAGGTCACTATGAGTTAGAATTAATTCGATGGCAGTGGGTTTAGTTTGGACCTTTTTAACGATGGCATCAAAATCAAGGCTCAGAGTCACTGTCCATGCATCCTCCAAGAAGCATTTCTTGAATTCCTACCACGTCTCCAGATGCATGCTAAGTATCGGTCATAAAAAATAAGACATATTTCCTGCCCTCAATGAAGTTACAGTGAGCAGGAGCTTCTGAAAAAAAAATGTCCTAATAAGGTCATGTCTCCCACATTCTATGCTTTTTGGATCTAAATGCTCCCCCTTCACCTTTCAGAGAAATCTAATATTTCCACCTGTCACCTGGACCATTTTGAATCCGAGTCTATCACCCATCATACTAGCATTTGTACCTAGATCTGTGTTCTCTAAAAATTTGATGAGCCTGCCTTTTCTGATTTAATTCAAATGACTGATGAAAATGTTGAAGGTGGCTGGGCAAAGGTACAGAAATCCTAGAGGCCTCATTCTATACTGATGTCAATCTGCTAATCAACATCCTAAGCACTGTGGGTGTCTGGAGGAAGAGGGGAAAGTACAAGAGTGGAGACAGATGGAGTCAGTGCTGGCTTAGAAAAGTCAATGTAAGGCTATCACGAGACACTCATTCTCCAAAGAGTCTGGATATTAAAAACAAAATCCCAAAGAAACCAACAAAAAACCCAGCCCTGCTTCCTGCAAAGAAGAAAAGGATTCCCCCACTGGGAAACAAAACCTTTCAGCGCCTTCTGGGAAGTCCTGGAGTCCCTTGCTCTCCTTAGGTAGCTGAAGCCATCTTTCCAGGTCCTCATCAAGAGTAGAGTGAGCTCTGTCCAAGGACAAGGGAAGAGAATTGAGACAAAAGTCATATTCACTCTCCCTTGACAAAGAAGCATAATTGAAGGTCTTTTTTGGGGATGGAAGGAATGGAGTTATATCACACATCACAGAAAAAAGTTTCCTGAAACGTCTTTAAAAATATTCATCTTCTCTCTCCCTTTGCCTCTTTGTCTCCCCAAAAAGCCCTCTCCCCACTTTCCTCTCAGGTCAAAGGCTTGTCACCTCTTCTACTTCCCTGACCTTCCTCTCTTCTCCTTCCTTATATAGAATAATTTAGCCCTTGAAGAGTATGACAGGCACTGGATTAAACGACCCAAAAGTTACTCATAACACTTTTCTCCATTGCCTTCCTCTTTGATAGCAGTTGGAAAGCTGAAAACTCAAGTCTGGATAAAAAGGGGCAATCAGCTACCATACTCTCTTGTCCCATCCCCTTCTCTCTGCCTGGGGTGTAGACAGCAGCCATCTTGCAGGCAGGAGGTGACAAGCCTGAGGACAAAAGCCAACATGCTACATGTGGCAGAGTAGGATGATCAAAAGAGCCTGAGTCCCTGGTGGCATCATTGAGCTGCCAAACCAGCCATGCCCTGCCAACCTCTGAGCCTCTATGATGTCAGACAAGCTCACTGAAGCCCAATGGTGAGGTTTTCTGTCATTTGCAGCTGAAAGCATTGTGCATGGCTCTCCAAAGATCCACAGGGCTGGAATTAGGGTGTGGCAAGTGGTGTAAGAACAAGGTCAGATCCTATCGTGCTTTAAATTTTAGACATTTTACCCACAAAGTAATTTTTTTTGCATTAATTTTGATTTAAAAAAAATATTGCATTAAAATATTATTTATCTTCTCACCTCTGCAAAAATGGCACTGATCAAAAAATCAAAACTACAAATGCTGGCAGGGTTGTGGAAAGACTAGAACCCTGTTCCACTGCTTATATGATTGTAAATTGGCTCAGCCACTATGAAAAATAGTATGGTACTTCCTCAAAAAGCCAGAAATAGAAATATCCTATGATCCAGCAATCCCACTCCTAGGTATATACTCTAGAGAACTAAAACTACTGACACAAACAAATATATGCACACCCATGTTCATCATAGCATTATTCACAATAGCAAAATGATGGAAACAACCTAACTGCCCATCAACAGATGAATGGATAAACAAACTGTGATACATACACACAATGGACTACTAACCAAAAAATACCAAACAGCCGTTGAGTTGGATCCGACTCATAGCAACTCCTCCTTGGGTTTCTGAGGCGGTATCACTATGGAAATAGATTGCCCAACCTTCCTTCTGAGGAGTGGCCGGTGGGTTTGAACCACCAGGCTTCTGGGTAGCAGTTGAATACCTTAGGCACTGTGGTAGTTATGTTTGTGTGTCAAGTTGGCTGGACCTGGCTGAGTGGCTGGGCAGCTGGTGGCAGTTATTCCCCATGATGAGACTGGCATTCAGCTCCATGGTGGGATCTACCACAAGCAGCTGAGTAGCTGACTTTGGGATGTGGAATGCTTCCAGTATATAAGGAGAAGCCTTTGAAATGGGCTCTAGCTTACGGCACGCTTGGACCCTGCATGTAGCCATGTTGTTGTTCAGCAGCCTGCTGACCTAGGGACTTACAATGGACTTGAGTTAATGGCCTGCCGTGTGGTTTGGTAACATCGGGACTGTGCTTTTTTACTTGTCGACCTTGGGCTTGGCAGCCTCAGCAGCCAGCAGCTTTAGCTTCACTGGGCTGGGAGCTGAAGGCAGAGCTGAAGCCCAAGGATGAGGGACTTTCACCCCGCCCCTAGAGCTTGGCACTTAGAATTTGTACTTAAAGCCTCCAAATTGTAAGAATAAATTTCTGTTTGTTAAGGCCATCCCATTTGTGGTATATTTCTTGCCAGAGAGGCACTGGGTAACCAGAACAGGCAGTATGCCACAAGAGGCACTTGGTGGGGCACAGTTAGGGATAATTCCTAACCAAACCAAACCAAACGCACTGCCATTGAGTCGGATCTGACTCACAGCGACACCTCCTTGGGTTTCCAAGGCAGTATCGTTACGGAGCTCTGGTAGCATAGTGGCTAAGGCACTTGACTACCAACCAGAAGGCTGGCGGTTCAAACCCACCAGCCACTCCTCAGAAGGAAGATGGGGCAATCTACTTCCATAGTGATACTGCCTTGGGAACCCAAGGAGGGGTCGCTATGAGTCAGGTCCGACTCGACGGCACATGACAACAACGATGATCATTACAGAAGTAGATTGCCCAACCTTCCTTCTGAGGAGTGGCTGGTGGGTTTGAATTGCCACCCTTCTGGTTAGAAGTCAAATGTCTTATTCACTATGTCACCAGAGCTCCCGGGATACTTCTTAGATATAACCAAATACCTCATGGGATTGGGTTACTGGGTTTGAGGGCTTAAGACCATAGTTTCACGGGGACAACTTGTTCAACTGGCATAACATAGCTCATCAAGATAATGTTCTACATCCTAGTTTGGTGAGTAGCATCTGGGGTCTAAAGGCTTGTGAATGGCCATCTAAGGTACAACTACTGATCTCTACACATCTGGAGCAAAAGAGAAAGAAGGAAACCAAAGACTCAAAGAAGAAACTAGTTTGTAACTAACAGTGTACACAAACCACAGCCTCATCTACCTTGAGATCAGAAGAACCAGATGGTGCCTGGCTATCATTACTGACCATTCTGACCAAGGACACATAAATGGTTCCAGATAGAATGGGGAAAAATGTAGAACAAAACTCAAATTCCTAAAAAAAAAAAAAAAAAAGCCAGACTTACTGGACTGAAAGAGACTAGAGGAAGCCCTAAGACTCTCACCCTGGGAAATCCCTTAAACTTGGAATTCAAACCACTCCTGGAGGTTACCTATCAGCCAAAAGACAGAGTGGCTTATAAAATAAATAATATCACCCGTGAGTATGGTGTTCCTATAAATAATCATCTAAATGAGACCTAACAGTTAATACTTACCCCAGACCAAAAATGAGAAGGTAATAGGGGACAAGGAAGCTAGATTAATGGAAACAGAACCATAATGGAAATAATGAGAATGCTGACACATTGTGAAAAGTGTAACCAATGTCCTTGAATAATAACCAAAAACCAAACCCCTTGCCACTGGGTTGATTCCAACTGCCCCACAGGGTTTCCAAGGCTGTAAACCTTTGTAGAAACAGACTTCCTCATCTTTCTCCTGCAGAGCGACTGGTGGGTTCAAACTGCCAATCATTAGGTTAGCAGCTGACTGTCTTAACCAGTGTACCACCACAGCTCCTTGAATAGTATGTACAGAAATTGTTAAGAAAGAATCTAATTTGCTATGTAAATTTTCTCCAAAATAACAATAAAACACTTTAAAAATATATTATTTATGTTGAGTTTTTTGGCACCCTTAAATTTTGTGCCCCAGGAGGCTGTCTCCCTCACCTCACCGCAGTTCTGGCCCTGAATGACAGTTTTGGACAAGGCAGATGGCAAGAGGCAAAGGAGGCAAGGTAAAGTGGTTTATCTTAGAACACGGGCAAAAGGAGAGCTCCAAATCAGAGATGGAATCGAGTTTCTTGAAGCATCCTTGTGTTTTAAGACTGAATTGTCTGTTGAGTTTATGCTAATGGTGGTAGAACATTTTGGAAAAGGATAGCAATAATGGTGGCACAACATGGAAAATGTCATCAATGTCCCTGAGCTGTAAATGGGGAAGTTGTTATGTTGGCAAATGTGTATGTTTTCACCACAATAATAATATTCATGATAATAATAATTATTATATTAGTAATTATATATTATTATTATATTTATATAATATAATTATATATTATTATTATTATTATATAATAATAATAAAAGAGTGATTGCTCCCACTCTTTTATTTAATCCAAAAATTCTCCTCTAAGCCCTCTGACTGAAATGTTTTGAAAGAGGTTGAAACCTGTGTTTATCTCACAAGATGAAATAAAAACAAAACAAAACTACCTTTTAGGAATAGGAACTATTTTTAGTTTTTCTTACCCTTTTTAATTTACCAATCTTAGAAAATAACTCATACAAACTAATAATTAAAATCCTTTCAAAAGACCAGCTTTTTCTGTTACCTCTCTGTGTCTTCTCCGAGATCCTGAATTTCTTTGGTCCAAAGTATACTGTTATCTTCTTCTTTTTTACTGTCAGTGTCTTGTTCTTCTAACTGCCTTTGATCTAAAAACAGATGAAAGAATTAGTTTTATTAGGAAAAAAAAAAAAAAAACCTTTTGGAAAGCCTGCCTTGTAATGCAGTGCCAAAAGGGAAGGCCAGTCATGGAAGGGAAGGGAAGGCTAGGGCATGCAATGCACTAGTTCCCTCCCCACAAGAGCAAGGGGCCAGGTGGCAGTCTGTGGGGTGCCTGTGTTCACAGCAGCTGCTTCTGGGGTCTTGGGAGCTCTCTCGTGCCAGGTGAGGCTACAGGAAACCTTGCCTGTGCCAAGGCTTAGGAGAGAGCGAGGAGGAAACAGAGGAAAGAAAGGGCACATAAAAGAGGAGGTAAGAGACCCTGAAAACCAATTGCACCAATTTGCTTTGGGGACCAACTTGTTCTCATTTGTTGGATGCTTCCATGGTTAGAGCCCCAGGGAATCTGGGTGGGGAAGGGATGGACCTCAAATGTATGCCAGGCATTTTGATATGCCAAATCACTTAATCGTACAGGGACCCTATGTGGGGAAGGAGATGTGCATAGTTGGCATACCATTGATAGGGCTGTCCGGGTCACTCGCTGTGTTCTCACCCAACACGATGGGTAAGGCCTGCTGTTGCTTCAGGTGCTCTGTCACAACACAAAAGCAGAAACAAACTATGTCCTCCTCAAGGTCCCTGGGTGGCATGAACAGTTTGCGCTCAACTACACAACCTAAAGGTCATCAGTTTGAACCCAGCCAGCAGCACCTTGGGGTAACAGGGCCTGGAGATGTGTTTTCATGAAGATTATAGCCAAGAAAACTGCGGAGCAGTTATACTCTGTCATACATGGGTGCCTCCCTTAGTGGGAATCCACTCCACGGCACTGGGTTTGGTTTTAGGTTTTGGTTACAAGTCATATCAGAGGTTCTCAAAGGATGGTCCTATGACCAGCAGCATCAGTGTAACCTAGAAACACAAATTCTGGTACCCACTCCACACCCTCTAAACCAGAAATTCTGGGGGTAGAGCCCAGCCACCTGTGTTTTAACCAGCCCTCCAGGTGACTGCTGCCTGATAAAGTTGGAGAGCCAGGATTGAAATGAATTCCTCAAGTGTGGCAAAATCCCGGAACACTGAAAGTGAAAATACTGTTACTGTTGCTGCTGACACCTACCTACACAACAACCCTGTGAGAATGATGCCATTATTGTTATTCTTTTTAATAGATGAGGAAATTGAGGTAGAAAACCATTATGGAACTGGCCTAAAATCACACAGATAGTAAGTGGTAGAATTGGGGTTTGAATCTGGGCAGTCTAGCTCGAAGAAGCCCTGGTGGCACAGTGGTTAAAGCACTCAGCTGCTAGCCAAAAAGGTTGGCGGTGTGTGTGAGATTTACAGCCTTGGAAACCCGATGGGGCACTTTTACTCTGTCCTATAGGGTCACTATGAGTCAGAATCGACTCCATGGCAGTGTGTGTATGTGTGTGTACAGTCTAGCTCTAAGGTTTATGCTCTTAATCTCTATTGTTATTATTATTAGAATATGCATCATATCATTTACTATTATTTAACTCTCTCTCAAAATGTTTCTAACAATGTCAGAGGAATCCAAGTTTCCCCCTACCTCTACTGGCCTATGTTTTGTATTTTTCTCCCCTTCTGGGAGTCAGAACCAACTTGATAAGAATGGGTAGTGTGGAAAGATGGAAAGCAGGGAAGGTAATTTCCAGTTCCCAACAAAATTATCACTAGACCAAGACACGTATCTGCTTCATCATACATGGCTTTGCATCTGTTACATGTTCAGTATCCTCCAGGTGCCCCCAAAACACAGCAGAAAGACAGGCAGGAGATAGCATAGCCATGCCACCCCAAGTATTGCACAAAGTGGGTGCTGGTCTGCTCCATTCCCAAAGACCAGGAAATAGCCCCTACCTGGTAGCTCCCTGACATCAAGAGGTCCTATATAAAATCATTTAAAATAAAAGAATCCCTTTTTATCCTTGTTGAAAATAGCCCCTCATCAATTTGAAAGGACTACCAATATCCTTGGGTTCCCCTTTAGGCTGCTGTCAGGAGCCTAGAGCTTCGGACACGGGCCCCCTGACAAGTGGTGTCAGCCCAGGCCACTCCCTCAATGGTCTCGTAAGGGGGAACAAGGAGAAACTACTCAAGTGCCCTCTTCCCCTTGTCTTTCTGAAAAATTACTGACCCATCTTAAAATAGAGACATTAACTAGAAACCTGGCACAGATAACCTCCATAAGTGAAATGAGCCAGGGCTTCTTCAGTGTGCTGAGGTGCAGCAGTGCTGTGAGCCTAGAGCCTAGGCAGGAGCCTGGAAGTACCACTGCTGAAATGAGGGGGTAAGGGGTAGAGTGGGAGGTGTCACATGGTGACGTACAGAGCAAAGGAGGATCCAGAGGAAAAGTGTCAGCCACCTCCAAATGGTAAGGGAGTCTACAGATACTGCTTTAAGCCATGACCCACAAACAGACAATGCCTAGAATCTATCAGAGCAGGACATGTATGGGTGACCCCTACTCTCACAACGAGAGGTTCTACTATTTCATTAAAAGGAATAACTGGAGGAGGAAATTGCAAGAACAAATCACGAAATGTCAGAGAAGAAAAGCAGGGAGGGAAGGTGTTGCTAAGACCCTGACCCAAAACCCAGTGACCTGTACAACCCTGCTGCATTGGGTGAGGGGTCAGGTGAGTCAAGAAAGGGCTCTCAGGACCGAGTAGTTGAACCTGCGGGCTTGGGACCATAGTTGCAGGGGACACCAAGCTCAATTGGCATAACACACTATACAAAACATTGTTCCACCTCCTACTTTGGCAAGTAGTGACTGGGATCTTAAAAGCTAGCAAGCTGCTATCTAGATGCAACGATGGGT